>NW_026570472.1:0-94146 GCF_019649055.1 Paramacrobiotus metropolitanus | reverse complement strand
GATTCTGCCATCATGACCGGCAAGCTGCCTAATCACCGTCTTTGGACAAACGGAACTGTTCCCTATGTCATCAGCGCAGCGTTCGGTAAGCTGATTTCAAGGCGACATTTTTCCGGAAAGCATCGATAAAACATTGAGTAGAAATTGGAGCAATTTAACTGGCGTGCTGCTTTATCTTATTTTACGGTTCTTTTCAGACTGGCGAGACAATATGAAGATTAATTTTGCTCTCGACGGATTCACCACAAAACCGATCAGTGTATCAAGTTTGTCCGAAAGGCGGCAGAACCGGATTTCATAGTCTTACATTATCAAACACGTAAGCATGCTTACTGCCTAGTCAATTCCTAGTACTCTTTACAACTACATAATTCTGGCGCACTAGTTGACTACAAGTCTTCTTGATTAAAACTGATTTCAGTAGCTCCGGCTGTCGATCGAGTGTTGGAAGACAAGGAGGTCCGCAAATAATAAGCTTGACTCCGGCGTGCATTTCTCGAGGTATCATTCAGCATTTAGTACTGCATTCTCTTGGATTCTTTCACGAGCACCAACGGCCGGATCGGGACGGCTACGTGCATTTTAATGCAAACAGCACGAACGCGTCGGCGTCGTTTCGAATACTACCACAGATGGATTCTTATGGAACTTCATACGACTTAGAATCCATCATGCATTTCGGCCCCTACGATGCCGCCAACGGAGACCAGCCAGTTCTACTGCCGAAGAAAAGAGGAAACTTTAAAATGGGCCAGCGTCGAGGCTTAAGCACCGCTGATGCGGTCAAACTTCATAACGCCTATAACTGCACCATTGCAAATATAATTCCACATAGTGATCCGTTTCCGGCATTTATTCCTGTCATTCCGTCGAGCTTCACCGATGAACAGTGCGCTACGTTGAGAAGTTATGCTTGTTTCGGCGGCGATGACAACTGCGGTAGCAGACCGTTTCTCCGTCTGGAATGCGAAAGAAATCCGCCACTCGACAAATTACGACCGTTAATCACGGAAATCAGTAAATCTCTGCATGCAATAAGTCTGGTCTGGTACGATGCGGTAAATTTTACAGCTGATACGGTTGCACCAGTTCGCCGACAAGTGTTAGGTTTCACACTTCTTGAATGTTCGAGCACTCATTCCACGAACGACCTAGCAAAATTTCGTTTCCACAATCTTCTGATGCTCCAGTTATCGGATTGCCGGGACCTACGAGTATACAAGAAGGACTTCGTGGGATTTCACAGATTGACAATTATTTTGTTCACGCGAAGCACACTTCTGTCACTCGAATGGAACGCTTTTTCTGATTTACTGCTAAGTCTGGAGTTTCTTTCGTACAGTACGGAAAAGAATTTGAAAGAGCAGCCGTTAAGGCTCGGCTTACCTTATCTGCGATTCATTCAAGACCTTCACTGCAGTTGTCAGTATTCGAAATTCCGATCTTGGATACGGAGCAGCCAAACTCTGATTCCTAAGCCGAACGCCGGTGATGTTTTCTACGTCAAGAACGTCTTTCAGAGTATAGGATACACGCTCGAAGACCTGTACTACCCAGTTGACTGCAGCAAAGTGCCATTTTCTGCAAATCCGGATTTTTTCAATTTCTCTCGTACTGAGTATTCTGTTAACGAACCAGTCTGTTGATACCGCAGCCGTGTTCTCAAGTTACTAATTTTGGTCTTCTAACTCTACCATAACCTTTTCTTGCTTGAACCTGCTCTGCTCAGTATACAGTAGTGCGGTTACGTGAACTTTTTATGCTTTTATTGTTACTTATTAGTAATCGACAACAAAACTGTAATAAGTTATTACAGTTCTGTTGTCGCGAACTTGCTGTTACTTGTTATTTTTCTTAAAGAAATCCAGAATAGATTTGCAGCAGGAACTTTTTATTACGAAGGACAACTGTTACTAGGTTCACCAATTATCAGTCAGGCACACCAGTTTTATAACAGCATATTAATCACTGAAAACTGGCAATACCAAACAACAGAATTATCTCAGTTAATCTATATTCCGAATTTCATTTCGCAGCGGTTTCGAGACCTGGTTGGAGGCTGCTAGTGTTCGACAAAAGAAACTACTATCAGAGACTGTATCACTATCACATACAGGATTCGCCAATCAGTGCTAGTGCCAGTAACTGCTAAGAAACGGAAGGAAACAACAAGCAGATCTAATTAGATCCAATTAACTCCGTTCAGTATTTATAGTTGACAGTCAGCGTGACACAAGCCGCCACCGGTGCGGCGCGGGCCCCGGGCAGCTCTACCGGGCGCACAACACTCCAGCGATTCGATGCGGCATCGTACACCTCCCACTCTGTCAGCGGCACCCCGTCGCGGCAGCACCCACCGCACACGTACAGCTGGTCGTTCAGCACGAACATGCAGTGTCCGTAGCGCGGCAGGACCAGATCGGGCAGGCGCTGCCACTGGGCGCCGGCCACGCCCAGCTGCAGCCGCTCACAACTGCTCAGAACGGTCATTCCGAACGGCATCAGCAACCCGACTCCGCCCGTTACATATAGGTAGCCGTTGTATATTTTAGCGGCGGAACTGCAGCGCGCCTGCTGCATCAGTGCCGGCAGATCGCTCCAGGCGTTCGTCTCCGCGTCGTACATCTCACCGGAGGCCAGGGGCAATATGTCGCTGGCACGGCCCATGGCTGGGTATCCACCCAGGATGATGAAGTACTGGTTGTTCCACACGTCGAACGCCGCTTCTTTTCTGGAAATCAGACGAACAACCCGGTCAAACTTAGAATCAGTCGCCCAATATTTTGTACACATTGCTGTAAAAACTAACCTAACGAATGTGGGGTTACGGATAGCGTAATCAAAGCCTCGCGCTCCGGGATCGTACGCGAAGGAGAGCGCGTACGGCGAAGTGTCAGTGCTCCAGCCGTACACGCGGCCCTGGAGGCTGACCAGCGGGCCAACAGCATCGGTCATGTGGTTGTTGAACATGCACTCCATCTGCGCCTTCACACCACCAGCGTCATTCTTCAGAATCAAAGTCAAGGCATACGCTCGCAGATACATCCGGTGCTGGACGCGGAACAACATCCGGTTGTCCGCTAGCGGGCCCATCTCCATGACCGTGTTCCACGTCTGCAGTTCCGCCGGCAACCGGATGCGGCGCAGCATGTTGTGGCGCGCGTCATACCAGCGCAGACTGGCTGTGTGCCCGTCGGCGGAGAACAGGCAGACCACCTCGGTGTAGTGACCCTCGCGGGGTGCGGCGGTCAGACGGACACCCTTGGACGGGAAGAGACGCGTCCGCAGCTCCAGTAAAACGTCGCGCAGCGGCCCGGTGGCGGTGAGAAGAGCCAGGGATAGCGCGTCGCCCAGCAGATCCCATCGCAGCTCCGGTAGAACGGCTCGGAAATTCTCCAGTGTCCAGCGCGCCGGATAGTCCACGCGGAACCATTTCATCACTCTCTGGCCAGGCAGACAGGTTTTCAGAACAACAGCGTATTTTGAAGAGTGCTCACATTAAGGGATTTGGCCCGGTACATAGTACCAAATTCGGATACATACACGGGATATTTCGCTCGCACTCCTAAACACCTTTTTGCATTGCTTTATGACATTTTTTAGCCAAAGGATTTGTATACGTAGGCGTAAAATCCGTTTGCGCGCGCAACATCCGGTTCGGGAGTCATTAAGGAAATAAAATTCCAAAAGTTTAAACGCGCGGAGGTGTACCGAAAGTCTCATTATGAACCGATTCTCTTCAAATTTTGCATGAAAACGCAGATTACTATGAAGATCGTTTTGGTACCGAACCAGCTTTCCAGCATGTTTTTAAAAATTTTATATGAATTTCAAAAATTTTAAAAATTAATTTAAAATTTGAAAAAAATGGTAACCATTTCATCACTCTCTAACCAGGCAGACAGGTTTTCAGAACAACAGCGTATTTTGAAGAGTGCTCACATTAAGCGTTTGGTACAGCTTATCACGTGATATGTACAGAGTATAATCTACTCTAATACTGTATTAAGTATTTACTGCTCCACGTAGCGCCTCTGTTACTCCGAAATTATGAAGATCGAAACGAACAGCAAACAAGAGCGTCCGACAACGTATACCGTATACGTAGAACTTCGATATATAATCGTCGAGAACCATATTACAAAACAGAACTGCAGATACCTCCACGATATGTAAGCGGCGTAGCAACTGAAGCGAGATTGGACTGAAAAATTTGAATAACTAAAATACACTTGTATTAAGTCCAAAATTACTTCAGTGTTCACTATTAATTTTAAAAGAAATTATTAAAATTAAAGTTACCACATATCCAGCAATTTAAAATGCATAGAGAAAACCATTGGCGCAAATTGTCTAAAACCATCATCATTCTCGTGCGACTGTCTGCCGGCCTCGGCCAGTTTCCTTACCTGATATAGTTCCATTTCCGTTGAGAATTGAATGATATCCTGTCGAAGAAGCGTCAGCAAAGCGTCCAGTGTCAGATCCGCCTCGGTCACGGTGGGATCGTCCGGCGGTGGCGGCAGGCTTTGGCGCGTATTGGCTGGCTGAGCGCTGGCCGTGGTACTCGAGGCCACGATCGCCGGGAACGCGACAGTGGCCCGCGGCTGGACGATCCCGGCCTTAGAGTCCTGGCCAGCTGCGGAAGACAGTGGCGTTCCTACGTAGCAAAGAAACCCGGACACCATCATTTAAGGCATCAGCTTTTATTGTCGTAATGAAATTAATTTTACTGATACGCCTCCACCGCCGACCAGCGACTGTACACCACAAACTTGCCTGTAACAACGGCTACCAGCTGCGGCGGTGCACTCCGTTCCGGCTCGCCGCTTCCGCTGACGCTCGCGCTGACGTCACGGCCGGGATCGGGCTTGACGCGCGTACTCCTGGGAGCACTGCCGCCAGCGTCGTCCGCTTTGCGTTTCCCCACACTGTCCATGATCAAGTTCACTACAACCGGTCAAACCGTTAGTAATGTATGTTGCTTGCTTATAGCACTGCTCCCTACTATTTTACGCTTGTGCAACAACAAGCTTTCTTGGAAACCCAAGAAAACTTACGGAAATCTAAGAAACCGACGAAACTAGAATTCTGTGAAACCGAACGAAGATACAGATAGGTCATCCGAGTAGACGACCGAGCTTTCGAATGCGATAAACTATTTCAAACTAGCAGAACGCTAAAGTAGTGTTGATGATCAAACGCTGCGGAGCCTATCGCGGCAAATTACCAGAAGTGTGCAGTACGTTCCCGCAAACGCTGCGGCAAAACCGCTTAAATACTTTCGAAAATCAGAAGCTCTCCGAATACTAAATACTGGGAAGTATCGGCAAATCAGGGTTTGTGTAACAGCTATACGTACGTACCTAATGTCAAGCTCCTTCAAAAGCAAATGCAAAATCTCACCACGCGCCAAGTGCTTGACAGACGGTAATGTTATTGAAAAAAATAAACACCGATCGGAGATCTAGATGCACTTCCCCTCCTAGGTTTTGCGTCCAAGTTTAAACCGGCAAATTAAATCGGCAACGAAGAACAGCCTAGCAGACGAAAGTTTGCCGAATGATTTGCCCAATACACACGAAGCACCAACACAACGAAGTTGAGCGAACGGTTTCTGTAACTGCGGAGGATGTCAGCGTGCGAACCTGACGTGGGAAGGGGCGTGGTCGAGAGAGCGGACTGGCTGACGCGTGAGCCGACGTTGGCACTGCGAACGCGGATCCTTTGTGAGTCAGCGCCCGCTTATCGGCGGTGTTTTGGTCAGGCAGGCACCGCGACGCCTGGCGCAGGCTCACTTTGCTATCAACGCAGATTCAAGAGATAAGCACGCGCGACGCTCACAGATTGGAAAGACGGATTTCTACCGACAAGGGCGCTCAGATATGGGAAAGTGGACCCTGGATACTGAGTCTGAGAACCTCGCTCGTCGGGCGCTCGATGACGTGATTGTGCGTGGGAACGATCTGAACAAGATTGTTCTGCAAGAGTTGTATAGTGCTTTAGGTTTGTATGTACAGCTTATCGACTGTGACCAAATAAAAATGCAAATCATCAAATGGGTATAATGGTAATATACCTCACGATTGCTGTGACGTAACCGATGATGCCATTCGACTCTGTATTTTTTTCTAAGTAGAAAAGTGATGACCATGACCTTAAGGGAGGAAAAGGTCATCTAAAGCTCACGGCCGACTATGATTTCTATATTTTTTTACTAAATTTTTCTTATGTTTCCTTAGCCGAAATAAATTTCCTATAGATGTTTTGTTCAGAAAAAAGTCACGTGATCATGCTGATCAAGTTAGCGTTCTACATTAACGGCTAGTTTCTTAGGTTCTTAGGATTTCTTTCTTAGGTAACCCAAATTACTGTTTTATTTCAGCGGTGTTTTCTTAGGTTCTTAGGGTTTCTCTCTTGGGTTAACCAGCTTACTATTCTTCTTAGGTTAATCGGGTTACTATACCCGCGCAGAAACAAACACATTGCACGCGAGTGATGGTAAAACACTATATAATTGTATTTTGCTCCATGACCTTTGGATAACCTTTTTCCCCAAAAGGTCATGACCGTTCGACTCTGAAAGAAAAACTGAGTCGAATGGGGTCAGCGGTTACGTCATAGTAATCGTGGGGTATGTTACCATTTTACCACTTCATTCTTTTTCCGTCGGACCGTCAGGCCACTAGATAAGCTCACTAAAACTTTAATGGCCAGTTTGTCCTAACCAGTACTCGCACTTGCTGCTGAAGTTTAGGAATCCTTTGCGCATTGGTGTTTCCGTATAAATTTACTTTTACTTTGGCATCTTGCTTTGTTTGTTTGGATTTGTACCTAACTGCAGTTCCGCATAGACTTTTCGGCTGTAATTTAATTTATAATAAATTCGAAAACAAATCCAGGCTGCTCATTAGTCCGAGAACGTACCGGCGCACTGCGCTTCAACATAACATGGTAGAACGTTTTCCTAGTTATTCTGGGGTAATTTACACTGGATCGTATGTAAGTGCATTATCAAACAGGGACACACCTTTAATACCGAAGAGGGAAGACTATTACTTATAATATTTTTAATAGAAATTTTTATTACTTATTTTAATAGGCTTTACTATGACCTTTTAGTTATCATTATAATTTTTGTGACGGTTACCCAAAGAGATTGTGCAACAGGATGCAGATTATTTAATTATTGAAATTTTGTTAAAGCTCTTTATGTGCTGCCTTGCGATCAATGGCTCTACTCATCATTAGATTGGTTTGGATTCAAGAGGCAAATCGAATTACACAACTGCGAGAAACATGAATGTACAAGTTCGCAAAAAGCTTCGACTTGCTCTTCGTCGTAGTCTTCTTCGTGGTCCTGGGCCTCTTGGCCTTCGTCTTGGTATTCAGTTTGGTTTTCACTTTGGTAATTGTTCTCGTGTTCGTCTTCGTAATCGGCTTCTTCTTCTCCGGCTTCCGTTTTGGTCGTCGTCTTCGTTCTCTTCTTCATTTTCTCCCTCCTCTTTTCCTTGTTCCTCTTCCTCGTCGTCGCTCATCGACACTCGTTTTGTCTGGAGCAGACCAACTCTGTCAAGCAGTTTGCCTATTGCGCGCATGGATTGTTCCCATTCTTCATCCATACCTGGAAAAAGTGACGTAATGTATCAAAAAGCAATACAAACTACAGATTTTAAAACATGAAATAGTAACGTTTCTATAAGACTTTTGGTACACATTTTTTTGGTACACATTTTTTGGTACTTTTGGTACTTTTGGCTTTTTTTTGCCTTTAAATTTTTTTGGAATTTTTTTTACTCATCAGTTAATAACCTCACCGTATGTGCGCGTACTAACGTTTTTCACGTACACAAAAATCTTCGTCTACAGAATTTCATAGAACTATACAAAGGTTATTTTGGGGTGCGCGATAGTTGTTGAGCTTGTACAGGAATTTAGCACCATTTACCGGCACAATTCCCTTAAGTACCTTGCTGTGTGTACGGCGCTTGGCACCATCTCTGTGGATCTTGACTTAGCACGGTATTATTCACGAAAAAGAAGTTCTCTGCTTTCGGTATCCAGGGATGCAGGGTGTCCAGGTTATAATTGAAGGACGAACTCGTGCAGTGGGTAAAAACCACAATCACATTTTCGGCTGCATTAACGTCTGGCCATGATCCACCAAGCCGGATCAGAGCTTTACGCACATTGTCCGTGTTCCTGGTTATTGTCCCGTTAAGAACGACGACAATGACCGATACGACGCCGGCATTCTCCGCGGTCTGCATAATCTCCCTCAAATGAGCAGCGTCTTCTTCCATGCCATTTGTGTTACTCAGCCCAGGGCTGTCGATGAAGCGGAAGTGGCATCCATCCACCTCGAAATCATAACTATTGCTGAAAAGCCCGCGTCACCTTTATTATTCAGGTTGCACGCCTTTTTTCGTACTCGCAGAGCCGTATACTGTAGTTCCCGAAATAAATATTGTCGGCAAAATTAGAATTTCTTCGCACTTACACACACCTACCACTTCGTTGTTCTGCTTTGTATACGATCGCCGATGCCGTATTCGCTGTTCGCGCAGGCTTCGGTAGCCTCGTAGAATTCATTGGGTATGGCAATGCGCGGGGACGTCGCGGAGCCCCCTTTGCAATAGCTCGTTATGTAGTTAATTAAGGTCGACTTTCCAGATCCAGTTTCGCCGAGCAACAGTACAACTAACCGATCGTTAGCAGACCGACCGGACAGGTGGTACTCATCGGTACCCGTACGACGACGGATGATGTTCCCCATGTTTGAAGACCAGCGTAAGCTTTTCACCTCTAAGGAAATTTTAGTGAGCTCTGGCAACGTAGCTTACCTTTCGGTCTGACAGTATTGCAGGAGACTAAGCCAGTGGCGGCCTGAAACGCGTTTCAGATTCTGTTAGTTTTGTGCTTTTATTGACCCGATTGAAGCAGTCAATGCTTATCTGACAACCACAAAGTCAGCCACGGGGATAACAGTGACAGAATAAAGTAGCTCTTAGATATGCTTCATCGTAATCGCACTTTTGCAACAGATTGCTTGTTAGCGATATGACCACTGTAGTTCAAAAGCGCTTTCCGGTAACTACGTATTAACCTCTGCCTTAAAACTTAATAGACCGTGTAAATAAAGCACTGACAGATCTCAGACTTACGACTTACCTGGCTGATGATACCCAAATACACATTTCAAAACGAGCGGAAGCCGATAGACGTGATACCACTATTATTGTTAGTTATTACAACGCCAACAAGAGGATGGCAATACGTGCCTTAAACAGTGAATTATTTCGAAAACCATTATGCATGGTTTTGCGATCAGGATCATTACCTGAAGTTGCCGTCAGTTTGAATTATCATCTAAATTCCGATAACAAATTTTACGAAGTTTCTGAAACATCCGGAAGAGGAAAGACAGCGAGTTGTACAGCGGTATCTACAAACAAAGGCGGTCGAAAAACAGAAAAACTTTCGTCTTAATTCGCCGCCGGACGTGCTGTTCCCATTACAAAAGCCGCATGTGCTCGCTGGATTTCGATGCATACCGTTAATGCAAAAAATCAGTTGATCGTTCTTCGCCAGTTGCCTGTTAGATCGTCCTCCTTTATCATTGCTGAAAGTTAGAATTATATAATTATTATTAAAACATGATGCGAACGGCTACATAATTATGGTAAAAAGGCTACAGCAACGGTCAAGTGATACACGCTGTACGTTCTTACCGTTTCAGAGTGTTTCTCATGTGGAATCAATATATTTCTAAGTTGAGTCGGGCTAAATTCTAGCGTTTTACCTATCAATGTTTCTTATACTTCTAAAACTTTTTCAAAGGTACCGACCGGAACAGCTTACTAAAAATATTTTATTTGAGTCGCCGTGGATGTATGAAACAAAATAATGCTACAGCGGCACTCTCTGCAGTGGCGTGTACAATCTACACTGCAGTTTTAATTAATATGTATTATTAATTTTAATATTATTAATTTTAAGCGCACCGTCACTGTGAGCAGTGGTAATTAATTGACTTTATATACTTCTTACAAGCAGCACCACCTCGTCAGTATATTTCACAAATATATATTATATATATATATATATATATATATATATATATATATATATATATATATATATATATATACATATATATATATATAATATGTATATATTGTTTGTCGCGGCACGCTCCACGTCAGGCCGTGATCTCGCGGCACAAAATATGGGGGGCATCCTATGGGCATCCATCCTCTCAGGCAGTCGGATGAAGAAATAATGAATTAAAGAAATGAAAGTGCTGCGCGCCCGGAAAATTTTCGGGCGTGTAGTTATTTCGCTATGCGCCCGGAAACTCGTCGTAACTGTAAAGTTTCGCTGTTATACAAGAGCTAATGCAACAGATTACTGAAGTATGAAGATTATTTTTAAACCGAACCAGAAACCTTTTTTTCAAATTTTAAAATGAATTTCAAAAATTTTAAATTTCATGTCAAAATTTGAAAAAATGGGGGAATTTCGATTTGGTGTAAAACCAGTGTTTATATTAATGCGCATTCATTTACGTGCAAAATTTAAAGTAAAACAGTGACTATAATGAGACTTTTGGGTCACGTCAGACTACCGCTACAGTATGTCAAATAAGAATACAAAAAGGTACTCGTATTTGTGAGTGGACAGAAACGAGATTTCTCCTCCATGAATCTTCAAACGGATGAACAATATCACGTCATAGTGCTTAATGCTACAGAGTACGAGGTAGTCTGCCACATACGCAAAGGAACTACAGGTTTCGACTTTCGATACAGTACGGCAAATGGAATATCCTATTCATTGCTGTAAAGTGTGTTCAACTCAATTCGGAGCCAACTGTAATGAAAATTTGAAAAGTGTTAACGTAATGCTAAGAATGTACAACTACTCGTATTTAGTGGTACAGTCCTACTTGTGAACTTTAGCAATAAATATGGCAGGAGGGAACTTCGTTTTGTTCCGCAGACCTTCGTCAATAAGATTTTTGAACTGACGCAAGCGAAAAGCGATTATTCTGTAGTTTAAAAAAGCACAATTTTGCGAACGAATTTCCGAGCGCATAGCTAAATAACTACGCACCACAAACCGATCACACTGTTTATGTGTGTGCAACACAGCTAACCACCCAGCAACGGCAGTCCGCATAAGCATCAGCGCGTGAACATTTCAGTTAGCAGCTGCGTTTCGCAATTCAAACCAAACACTCGCATTTAGCACCTTTTTCGAAACTTCCCATCTGATATAGCTGTAGAAAAAAATTCGAAAAATTTTATATTCTTACTAAGCAACATATCAGTTTTTATGACAAACCTATAAACTGCGTGGGGTTTTGGGAAAGGTGACCACTCCGCACGCTACTTTCTGCACTACCTTTCATTCGGTCACTATCTTTTTGGGCACTGCCTTTGACTCCGTACACTACCGTTCAGCACTATCTTTCTTTTTTTTAAAGTTTTCACATCAAAGGTATTTCCAGAACTGTTGGCTTTTTTTACAGCTGTTATTTCTGCGTAATATGAAGCATCACCAACAATTATAAAATGGAATTCACCCGAGTAAGTGACTCTCGGCGCCACTTTGCAGGGTTTTTCTTTACTGCCATATTATACTACAACGCCGTCGGAGCGGTCCCATGATGTCACAAGGCTGCATCGCCAGCGGCATGTGTGACCTTTATCTTTTTGTAACGGAATTGGTATCTTTCCATTAGGGTGTGGTTACCCGCGACCGGCCTGCCACTGCTGCCGGTAGGTGAGGCGGGATTGTTTCAGCGGGACTGACGCTGGGATCTGGGCCTGATACAGCGGCACGCGGGTGTAGTTCGACTGGCCTCCCTCTGCACTGAACGAACCGTTCCCTTGGCCTTGAGGTGTATTGTCGGGCGGAAACTTGTTTCGGGCTGGTAGGAAGACGTCAGCGCCCATTGAAACAAGGTTCTTATCTGGCTGGGCGAAATTCGGCTGGCCGGTAGCGTTATCGGCAACATCCGGGTAGTGGGAGCTGTCGGAGATGGGGCTGTCGCTGGCGTCACCGCCTAGACCGCTCGTTGTCGGGTTATGATTAGCCGAGGTCGGACTGGTGCCGTCCTGACCTGTTGGACAAAATTCATTTTCCATGTTTATACTATACGCGAATTTCTAATTGCCTGCAGATATTTTACAAGAATCTTTGATTATTGGCATGGCTTTCGCTTCTAATACGAATTTCTAACCATCTCCTTCAAAACAACAGCGGCATCACTTAACACGTGCCGAGTACCAAACATGGGCAATAGGGACAAATTGACGACAAATTAACATCTATGTAAAGGTTTTCGATGTCCTCTTCAAAATTACGATGTCCCCCTCCCAAAGCTCTCGAAAAAAAAGCCAGGGCGTTTAACTCGGAATTTACGGTATTTACGGTACATATAACAAAACAGAGTTACCAAATTTTTATGGCGTTGTATTTATTGACAAATGCAACCCATTACTTATGCAGTACCGAGTTTCAAGTGATGTTGACAGTGTTTCAATGAAAGGCTGAAAAAGCACGGTAATAAATGCCTAACACAACAGTATAATTACAATATTTACCACAAGAATTTATCTGCGTTTTGTAATTTTGTTAAGAAATTGGTTTAATATTTTTTTATATTGCCAAAATATTTAATAATAAAGAATGGTACAATTTCCGATACAAAATAATATAAAAATAAAAAATATAAGATAGCTATATATATAAAAAAAAATATAAGATAGCTATATAAGATATAAGATAGCTTAAATATAAATATAAGATAGCTTTGAGTCATAGACTATAGAAACAGTGGTCAGCAAAAAATTCACTGACAACTTGACCCTTTTTAAAAAACACACACACACACGCAAAAATCGAAGTCAAACGGCTTTCAACACCACAACAACGGCATGGGTAACTAGTCAGCGCCCTTATCGAAGAGAATTCAAGACATACAAACAACCATAATTAATACAATCAAGCGAAAGAACTGTGATACGTACGTACTGTTAACCAGACCAGCAACGATGATCAGCAACACGGTAACTGGCACCGCGAGCATGGTTCGGTTAGAGACTGCTTAAAGGACGCTATGAAAATAATAACTTCACTTGGGGAATTCTTATGAAAATCGTGTGCGCGCTTTTATAATAGACGTGAGAAGAAATCGAACATGGCATGGTTAGAGAAAATAATGTCGCGGCAGGAGAAACGACACGTCGGAAACGATGACAATAATGTTACGGGGAAAGCCCCCGGTCAGGACGGATATGTAGGTGAACGGGAAATTTGGGTAGACGTTGCTAAGCAGCCATGCGAGCATACTCTCTGTACAAGTATCATTTATTTTACGTATTTTATGTTAATAATAATAATAATATTATATATATTAATAATAGTATCATACAAGGATGAATTACTAAGTTAAATTCGGTACGCCGCTGACACTACATCTTTGTTGGTAATGCGAAAACGGACGCCATGTATCTGAGAGCGAAAAGGTTGGCGCATCGGGGCATGTGCAAAATCGAGGTCTGGGCAAGCGGACCTCGACCATGAGTTTCCGACATTCCTTCTTTGCCCGACTGCCCCAAACAATACCGACTATCCACCGTGGTTGTGGTTGACAGCTACAGGGTCTTGTGTGCGGATGTGTGCGGATAAGGAATCGGCCGTCTTGGTGAACAAAGAAAGGGCTTTTAAGGCGGTTTGATGATCTGCGACTGGGCAAGGTGCTGCCGGTACGCCTGCACGGGACAGATCGAGCGGCAGGTGGCCGCCAGCGCTACGGAGCAGCCTAGCCCGGTTCGGTCGGTTTTGGTGACCTTAAGGCGCACGATAACTTGGTTGCCGCAATCAGGGTGTGCTGAGCATCGCATCGGTCATTTCGTGGGCTGGGCACTTCGCCAGTACGTTGAAAACCAAAATACAGCATGCCTGAGCATGGTAAAGACTGCCCACTGCATCGCCAGTTCGTAAGAAGATATTCCAATATGGCGAAGGCTGCGTTCCAGGCACCGCAGTATCTGCAGGGTCACAGGTTGGCTTGTGTACGGGCGCGGGGCAGCAAGGCGTCGGTAGCCCTGCTGTGCCCGCACCACAAGGTCGTGATCTGTGGGTGATTTTAGGTCCGCTTCGCGGTGGCGCTTGTGTATGCCGGCGAGGTAGACAGCGACAGTGCGGAACGATTTCTTGGTGGAGAATAACCGAGCGACGTATTCGGTGACGGTATCCGGCGATGCCGGCAAGGAAGTTGGCAATCTGGACTTGCAGGACGCTGCGAACTGGTTGAATTCGGCGCGTCGTGCGTCTTTCTCGTGGAGTTGGCGATGTGAGCGCTTAGGAGCCGGTCAAGGCTGGCTGTCAGCTGTATGTTTGGAGCAGTTGCGGGAAAATCTCTGGGCATGGATCCGGATGTTCCAGCGCTGTTGGTGCGAGGCTGCGAGCATCTGTGACCATGAAAACGAGACAGAGAATCAGCAATCTCGCTGTTAACGGCGCGTATATACTTGAGCGTAAAGGTCATGTTAGCGGAGGCGGCCACCGTTAGTATGCTGCGCATAAGGTCCAACACGCTGGCGTTGGTCGTTCGCAGGTTTCAAGGCAAGCGTGGCCCCTTCGTTTTCACAGTGAAAGATGACTCGTTTCCGCGCAGACTCGAGCCACATACAAATAGGCTAAGAACTGTGGGAATCAGTTCCAAATACTCGATGCACGGCTTTCGCTGGAGGATCCACTGTGGCCAGCGCAGATGGAACCATGACCCTTGATAAAATTCCCGAGTCCGTGAGTTCCAGACGCGTCTGTATACAGGTTAAGTGCTTAGTACGTCAGCTCAGGTCCACCCGGGCGGATAAAAATAGTTGTGCCGTTCCTGGCTGGGAGGAACTCTCCACCCGTCGAGATCTTTTTCGTTTCAGCGGTAATTACAATAGGTCTTCGGCGGCGGTTGTCGGCTAGGGAGCAATCTTCCGCCGCGTAAACAGCCGGCTTGCTGAGGTACACTTGGAAGCGAAGACAAGAATTCCGATTAGGCATTGAAGCGGTTGTTTCGTGCACAGGTCACGGTTGCTCCAGTCATAGCGTGCTTCCTCAATGCTTCGTCGCTTGTCGCCTGGTAAACTGAGGGTTTGACGAATTGAGTCCAGGTGTATGCCCAGAAACGTCAGCTGAGTCGCAGGCCCCTCAGTCTTGTCGTGCGCCAAGGGGACCCTGAGCTCACCGCACGTATGAATCATGGTGACCATTAAGTACTCCACTCTTTGCTTCCGTGTCTGCCCAGAAAAAGGTAGTCATCGACATACTGAGCATGCTGTCCAGGCCGGCAACATTGGACACGATCCAGTGAACTGGGCTGGCAAACTGCTCAAACACGCACGGCGATGCTCTGCACTTGAAAGGTAGCATTACGCCAAAAAAACTAACCGTTCCGCTGGTAACCTAGCAGGTTCCATTCCAGTGGGCACACAGGGATCAATCGGAATGCGGCTTTCAGACATCCATTTGTGCCATAAGTGCACCTCTACCGCGTTCTGTCAAGATCGACCCCTTTGAAAAAGGTGGATGATAGAACTGGCTCAATCGGTGCCCAACTTTTATCGCGCGACAGTCGCGGACACGATCGTGACGCTGAGGTGTCCGCGATGCCCGTATATCCCCGCGACGCACGGCGACAGTGCTTATGCCGCAGTCAGGCTTACCTGCCCCGACGGCGCGATGAAAAATATCGTTAATCGAATATTTGTAGTTAGGTTACTTAGGTATGTCCTTGTTAACATGACTGTAATTGTGTGATAATTAAAACTTACAAAATTATAAATTTCAATTTGTCGTGTGTACTGTTAAATCAGTGTGCTAGAGTATACTGCACCACACAATAAAAAGACGCTGGATCCTTGTTGAAGTCTCTGCCGTAGAAATATTGAATCAGTTTCCCACCTTCTTCGCCTGAATTTCATGTATATCGCATTTCTATTCTGCTAGTATTTTTCGTGAATTTTCAAAAAACCTTGCATGCACTTCCGCGGAATTCTTGTTGCAGGTACAATACTGTACACTGTGCTATTCTCATCCCCAGGATGTCTTTTTTGTTTAATCGAATGATCTAGTTCTGAGAAATAAGAAAGTTATTAAGCAATGGAGTGTGTCAAACGAAAATAAAGCGTACATTGACGAAACGCTCAAAGCGTTGTTGTTTGATGGTAACATTGAAAGCGCTGTCTTCATTACTTAGTTACTCTAATCTAAACCCTTCGATGATCATATAAATATTCGGCAGTATTTTACCCACCGTTTCCCGTTTTGGCCGTGACCTTTCCCATCTCCTACCGCAGGCGCCACACCAAACGCTTGGCCGTGTTCATCTGCCTGGGCGTCGTTATCTACGTCCATCTGTTGATTTTGCCGCCATTTTAGTCGATCAACTGCTGCATTATCCGGCCGTATACGCTAAGTACCAGGACTGCGGGCATTATTCGCCCGACTTCCTGGATTTTAATAAAGCCGATGACATTATCAATCGCCTCCTCCCGATGCTGATTGTCATGGTCGCCTATGTGTTCATTATTGTTAAACTGTGGCTGAAGAGAAATTCACGTCGCCGCAGCGTTGCGATTAGTCTAAGGAAGTTTCCAGCCAAGAAAAAAAGTTCCAAGCAGAATTCACAACCCACCGCTGCACAGCCATCGCCGCCAAAGAAAACCGTGAAACCGCTCGTCGGATTAACGCTGACGACGATCAGTGTGGTGGTCTGCTGGGCGCCGATACAGACGTTCTTCTTCATGGGGTTGTTACTCCACATCGGATTGCCCAGCATCATCTTTACCATCGTGCCCACGCTGTAGGTATTCGCTGCAGGCAATATCCGGTTGGGGAGCTCTGACTCTTCGAAATTCCAAAAAGTTTTCAATGCATTCAGGTTTACCAAAAGTTTTATTATGAACCGATCTTCTTCAAATTTTGCATCTGAAACGCACATAAGCATACAGATCGTTTTTTTACACGGGACTACTGTTCTGGCATTTTTTTAACATTTTAAAATGAATTATAAAATTTTTGAAACTCATTTTAAATTTTGAACAAAACGACGGAACTCTGGTTTGTTGTAAAAACGATTTTTATGCTTAGTGTACTGTATTTAAGTGCGAAATTGGAAGGTGATCGGTCCGTAACTGAGACTTTTGGAACATCTGAATGCATTTAAACTTTTTGGAATTTTCTCACAGCCCTAACTCCGAACCGGATGTTGCGCGCACAAACGGTTTCCACGCCAATGAATACAAATCATCTGCCATTAGAATGACAGGAACCAAATAAAAATGTGTTTGGGACCGCAAGATAGTGAAAGTTTTCGTGCATGTACGCGAATTTGGTGCCATGTAGCCGGTCACTTCTCTTAAATTCCAAGAAAAACTCTGGCAGTTATGTTTTTGCGAATGTGCCGGCGCAATATCAAAACACCTGACATAACAAGCAGATACGCACAAAAACTGGTAAAACCCTTAGAAACATGATATAGAAAATTGCTAATTGCCTAGCCTTACCTATTTGCAGCTGGCGGGTCGTTTTGCCAATGCCAGTCAGTAGTCTGTGATACAACTCTTACAACAAGTTGGTATACGTTCGCAGACTTTCATGTCACCGGAAGACTGACTCAGCCTGCCAAAGTTCAAACGCTACCAGTCTTTTTTGCCGAGAACGGGGATTTTTATCCAGAAGTGATTGAATGTTGAGAGTTTCTGGCTCGGCTTTACATGAATTGTTTTACCCGTTTCATTGGTCGTAAAATGGAGATGTACGAGTAACTGGAGAGGCTGCTGTTGAATGCAATGCTATGCTAAGGTTTCACTGTTACAGTACACATCTTCTTTTATAGTGTACTAAGCAGGGCGCCATCCACTGGAGACCGAGAAACGGCCGAAAAATTCACCGTTGGGGGAATCGAATGGGCTATGTCGTTAGATCCGCGTAGGCAGCACCACAGCGCAAAGTGTTGAAAATCCTTGGAAGACTTTGTCGCTGTATATGAGCCGCTTCTCTCCCCACACTGTATATATAATAAACTCTTTTCGTACGAACACACTGTCGTATGCTGCTGTGCGAGTACTAATCACTGGATCAGGATGAGCCGAACGGTGGTCCGAACCTATCTTCTACAAATTTTGCCCACAAATTTCCATAAATATGATGGTTGTTTTTATACCAACCCACATTTGCACAATGTTTTCCGAATTTTAAAATGAATTTTGACATTTTCATAAATTATTTTAAAATTTGAAATTTACATCTACGCGATCAAGAAACCAGGTTTGGTTGAAGTGGCAAATAAAAAACAATCTGGTTTGATTGTTCGCGTTTGTCTAAGAAATCTCTGGAAATTCTTCACTTTTGTACGTTCGAAATAGAAAACGCCAGAGCACATAGTCATAGTCCAGTGTTGCTGCTAAACAGTTGAAAATTCAGTAGTAGTTTCCGCTAATCGGCGCTAAACGCTTCCGCCAGGATCAACTGCTGTCAACGTTTTTTGTCAACCCGTTATGACTCATACGGTTAATGACCTGGATCTGCGTCCCGTTGAGCTGCAGCACACTCCACGTTGTTCCGTGGCCTCGCGGCACATAATAGTGGCCTAGTTGCATACTGCCTCGGTACACCAGCTCCGCTCCCGACACACCCAGTGCCGGGGAATTCATCGCCTCCCGGTTGGTGTAATCGTGCACCTTAACCGTATACACTCCCTGAAGCTGTTTTCGCACGGTCACGGTCTCCGGTCCGTAGCTCTTGGTGACGTCCACATCCAGGTCCGTGTGATTGCCCGGGCTGAGCTTGGAGTACCAGTACACGTGCATCTGATTGCGGTTGCCTTCTATCGGACCCCAAACATGTAAATCTAAATCCAGCGGCCATTCGCCCCAGTGTAAAACAAACCGCCACTGCTGTCGGGAGACGACGGGGACTATCACGTGGTTTTGACCCGGTTTCTCCATCCCGCCAAGGATCACCACGGTAAATGCGGTCGGCGCGAACTCGGGTTTGGAGAGGGTTGCAGTGTAGTGACCCGTCGGGAGGGTGACCGTCCAGCGACCGGATACCAGGGTGGTGGCCGTAGCAGCAACGTCCCCGGTCAAGACGTTGATCCCGGAACGAAAGTGGATGAGGACCCCGGGTTCCGTTTGACTGGTCACCGCGTTAGTGACGTTCCCGCTAGCGGTACCGATGCCGGTGAAGCGCTGGTTAATGTACAGCATTGGCTCGACCACCAGCGTTTGTTGGACGGTTACCGGCATCCCGTGCAACAAGGCCGGATAGTAGCCCGGGAGTTCGAAGTGGAGGTCGTAGCTCGGCATGCTCGGTAGCGACATCGAGAAATCTCCTTTGGCGTTCGTGTGTCTCGTTGATTGAAAGTTTTGTCGGGGTAGTCGAGCGGTTACGCTGACGCCTGGAAGGTAATCCAAGCTGTCTGCATCGCGAACCACGCCCTGGATGGTTCCGTGCGGAAGGAAGACGACCGGGTTGATCGTGGTCGTTGTAGGTGACGTTGCCGCCGCTGTCGTGGTGGTCGTGGTCGTCGAAATGGTTGTTGTTGTCGGAAGTCCCATCGTTGTAGCGTACTCTACAATTGCTCGATCAAGAAGCTTTCGGAAACTCTGCAGGGAACTTGCATTGAGAAGTTTGTCACAATCTGGTGGCACTGCTGACTGGCTAATGGTCAACGGTGTGAAGAACGCCTTAATGTTTTTAACGGTAAGTTGTAACGGTCGAATGGACGTTTCGAGCACCGACGTATCCGCTTCCATATCGGCGTAGTGGACGGTCCGGTTTAAAGCGAAACTCCCGTATCTTACACGTGTGATAATATGGGTCCCGAAATGCTTGAGGAAGCTTATGTATTCCGCTGGGTCGTAGAGGTCCGGTAAGGAACAAGCCGTGGATAGTAAGTGTGAGTCGAGGAACAGGTCTTCTTTGTTGTAGACGTATCTCATCTCGTGCTGATACGATTGCCTGAACGTATCGTTAATTGTAGCGCCGTGCCGGATGCTGCGCATTATCGGGCTGCGCATTCCCACGCTAGCATGGATTACCGGCTGCAAAGTAGACCGCGTAGTTTATCATCGAGTGAACCTTACTGATTTAAGGGAAGTGGGCCGGTACATGGTACCAAATCCGTGTACATGCACGAAAACTTTCGCTTTCGCGCACTCCCAAACACATTTTTGTTTCAGTTTATGACGTTTTGTAGCCAGAAGATCTGTATACACTGGCGTGAAAACCGTTAGTGCGCGCAACATCCGGTTCGGGAGTTATGGCTGTTAGAAAATTCCAAAAAGTTTAAATGCGTTCAGGTGTACCAAAAGTCTCATTGTAGACCAATCTCCCTCAAATTTTGCACGTAAATGCACATAACCATGAGGATCGTTTTTATACCATCCACTGTTCTGTCCAAAAATTTTAAAATTTTTGAAATTCATTTTAAAATTTGAAAAACATGCTAGAACAGTGGATCGGTGCATGTACACGAATTTGGTACCATGTACCGGGCCACTTCCCTTAATGGGCCCGTACAATTTTAAGACAAGATTTTGTATTCTTCACAATGTCATAATATGGTCGCTTTCACACAAAGAGTAACAAGTCTGTGTATGTCACAGTTAGAGCGTAAAAATCAGTCTTATAAGTGAAGGCCGAAAAACAGCCTTTTTGCACATGATCGAAGGGTCAGCTCGCTCTGCTGTTATGTTAGTCGGACGGTCCGACAGAAATTGAATCACGTCCTAATTTATCGATAGCAAATACTGCGACATGCAAGGCTTCATTAGCCAAAGACTTACGTCAAGACCATCAATGTCCAGCGTGCTTAGAATTACGTCCTGATACTCCTCCACCGCACGAAAGATATGTTTTTCCTGTGTATGCCCGGTAGGCGGCAGCGTTGTACAGAGCACTGTGTCGTTGCAGTTCCCGGTGACAGGGCAATCCTTAAACCGGAGAATCGGTTCGCCGCTGTGAATACCGGCGTGAAATTCCGTCCCTAGTGGATCGGCGCGTAACAGATCGTATCCGTGACCCAAGACATTAGTGTACGCATCGCTGACACAGGGGTGCCGTTGACCCGCCAAGAAATTCCGCGTTTGGATGGCCCTGATCTGACTGCGGATCTCCTTCGGCCAGGGAGTTATCTGCGGTGTGGCGATCGGCTGTTCGGTTTGGGCTTCGTTGCTGTAGGCATCCATTGCTCGGTACAGGTTGTCGGCAACGGTTTTCAACCAGACCGGTTGGTTGGCTTCGGACATTCCATCGAACAGTTGTCTGTAAATACAGCGCAGGACCCACAGGTGAAAGCGGCCAGTTCGGTTTGCAGTCCGAAAACGCGACAATGAAATAACTAAATAATGTCGACATCCACATATCGAATGCGCAGAAATCGCCGGTACTGCTTTACTCGCAGTATTTGTTCAAACAAAACAATTACTTACCTTTTTCGTCCTGTCCTCTATATGGCTCTATTTACCGTATAATTGTTGTACAAATGCTGATAACGTTACCTGCAGATCTCGTTAAGGGACCGGTTTAGATGGACCTTGTCAAGGAGCTGCGAAATTTCCAGCAGATGAACCGGCAACGTAATGTTGTGCGCGGCAGTCTCGTTGACAACGCTGTCCGAACGCGGGCCCTTCATTAAATCGTCGGCAATTCGTACGAGCATGCTGTCGGTAATATACCGCAGCTGAATTCCATCCGCCCAGTGGACGCTGTCACCAGTGAAGGTTGTGCCGCTGCGTACCAGATGCTGGAATATCGCTTTCGGATCCACGAACACTCGGGTCCGCGATTGCTTGACCAGTAGCAATGTCTCGATCATGTGCGTGCCGAAGCGTTTGAGAAAGGCCACGTATTCGTCACCATCGTACTGCTCGGGAAGCCGGCACACGCTTTCAGCGAAATCGTCTTGAAGAGAAACTGCAATTACGCATTCCGGAGATGCATTTTAACATTTTTACCTTCAGACTAGTATTGCTTAAAGGGTGACAGGTGAACAAGGCAGTCGGGACGGCATGGTTTCCGGCAATGTGGATTACAGGATACAATGCATTCCTGTGCATGCCGTGTTGACGTGATCAGTCCACGCAACCAAAACTGGACGTCAGATGTCGCAGTTGCACATCGGTATATCCAGCGGAAGTTGTGAATCGGTTGGTCCGGTAACGCTACAGGGGAAGTACCGGCGATGGGCAGCAAATTCGTTCCTTCAGCTTCCTTGAATGCGTCAGTTTAACACTAAACTGTGAAAATATAAACAGCCCGTGATACACATTTACGCTCACTTTCGCATCGAATGCACAGAAGAATTTGAAATCCCACATTATTTCTATAACAGAGAGTACCCGTTAAGGACGCCCCTTTTTTTAGAACTACTTATACCTTTATTCTATAAGATGGAGAAGGATTTGGGGGTGTGTGTACATCGAAAAACCTAGAAACAGCCGATAACATGGGGTATAAGTGAACCGCCGCATGCTTTCGTTTGCCGCTGTGTGGTATGTGATTTTTTATCGTTGTGTCGCCACTGCTCCTGAGAACAAATCTTTTGCACAACCACTTAAAGGCACTGATCCATCAGCAAGTATGGAACCGGGAATGGACCAATAGAATAAGCTAAAATCCATTCCATTCCCGGTAGTAATCGTCCGGTCGTCCTTCGCAATGAGAAATTGGACGAGGACGACGGCTGGCTTCCGTGAGACGCTTTCAGTTTTCGCAATCCGGATTCTGAAAATACTTACTGGCGGTTCGGACACCGGTCGCATCGCGCACGGTATTTTCTGCATGTGTTTACATTAGTCAACTTGATAAATTTTTATAATTTCGTGAGTTACCTTGAGGGCACCAGCAAAGATCCGTAACAACGGTGCTGTTTCTACAGCATGTTCGTGAACAGTTTTGTGCACCAATGGTGCTTGCAGTACGTAGTACATACACAAGTATTTCCGCTCCATTAATTAAATAATAGGCATTTGTTTGTCAGCTTCCACTGGTGCATATTCGTTGTTTTTACTTGGCATTAGGCAGAATTCTGGACCACACAACAATATTGACTATAAAAATTCGTTGTTCACCCCTTCCATTGTATTAAATATATGGCACCGCATGTTGTACGACCGGAAAACATGAAGACCGGCGCGACGTCTTCCTAGCTGTGGTGTCCTGGGTTGGGGGAAACGTGACAGGCTTTTGTCGAAAATGTCAGCGAAACCGAGAAGAGGAAAAAACGCGATTCCGCGACATTAACGTAAATCGTTACACAATCGTAGGGAAGTCTGATGACAGCAGACCGGGCGTGAATAGTATGCAGACGCGGGGAGAAGTCAGTAACATCAATGGAACGGCAACGAGGTTCAAAGCGGTTCAAGCGCGGATGTGCGACTTTTGCACACCAAAGCCGGCCGATCCATTCTTTCAAAGGTTTCGTGGTGGTTAAAGCGGGCTCCGGCAAACTCACCCATTACTACAGATTATTACTGTAGCTACGTATTTTTAATCCCTGTTACCTTTTATTTATTTAGATAATCGAGAAATACAAGAATGTAATACTGAAAGTATTACAGCCTTGCAACACGGCGGTTACTCAAAAGCTTGTGTGTGTTCTGTTAAATTTGTACAAAGTCATTCGATCCTCTACTCTACGATTGCCGATGTTGTTGCGTAATTTACTTGTGAAATTTTGGTTGATTTACTCATGTGAAAATGTGTAAATGGAGAAAAAATATTTTTTAGATGTAAAGAATGCATTTTTAAAACAGTTTTATACGAATACTCAGCAAACAGTTTATTAAACTCGGTTTCCCGCTTTGCTTCGGCCTTAAGCGCAAGCCAACAGCGGTGCGCTTCCCTACTCTAGTACGTATTGATTTTAGGTTTGGTTAAATTGTAATATTTAGATTTGGTTATGCCGGAGCGCCAAGGATGAATTCCCGCAGGCAGAACTGTCGTAGCATGTACATGAGGTTTTTACAGCGGAATGAATAATTATACAAAGTATTATAGAAATATACACGGAGCGAAACGCAGTCATCTTTAACCATACTTCTATACGAGTTGTTATTTCTTGTAAAGTTGCAAGCTGTATCAGGCAGAAGACTAGCTGAGTCATTTATTTTTCTCAGATTCTCTTTACTGATTCGACAATGATCATGTGGACTTGGAGCCTGTTATTTGCGGCACACGCCGTTTCTTTTTAATACCAGTTTACATACAGTATACGAAGCTCGTGATGCTTGGTCCTGTGTTTGTGCTATCAGTGCGTGTTGCGAGTGTACAGATACTTGTTTCAATTTAGATCAGTTTTTAATGTTTTCTGCATTTGTTGCCAGAATGCGGACAACTGCCATCGCAGTAACATTTCTGTACTTGATTCTGTTGGCTGATTTGCCAGGAGTATACCAGCAGACAACCGATGCAGAATACACCAGGTATGTTAAACATACCCTGATTAAAATTAATCAGTTCCGGATATCAGTGCGGTTTTTGTCCCATTGTTGGACTAATAAAACTTCTAGGCTAACCAGATAATAAACCAAATTCAATGGTAAACCAGACATTTTTTGGCGGACCGAACGCTATACGAACCAGACGAAAAAATTGTTTTTTTACTCGTCGATTTTGCACTCGTATACAGTAAGCGTAGAATCCCTTGATTGACAATTGCGCAATAATAATGTTCTGAACTTTCTTATGCTGGACGATTTTACAGCGAGCCGGAGCTGGAAAGGCCTGAAACGGCCAGTTCGGCGTCCGCTCCACCGTCATCCTACTTTCTGGGCGCCGGCTACGATGTGCAGTATGCCAATCCCCGTTCGCTGACTTTGGATTCCGGTATCACCCGAAACAGCATCACATCGACGAAGCTCCTCCAGTTTAAATATGCCAATGATACCCATTGTCCACTATATGCCAAATGCGATATACCTCCGAACACTAGCCAGAAATATAAGGTTGCCGTGCGCACCTTCGCTGATTATCAGAATCACATCAAAACCACACTGAAGATAAGAACCACGGTAAAAACATCTAAGACGTATTTCGTAGTGATTGATGTTCGGTCAATATATTTATTTTTACGTAGCACTAGCAGGCGGATTTTGCCTTGTAGAAAACAATGACCAACAGCATCGGAATTTTGGCTGAAGAACTGGAAGAAGCGCGCGCTCATCTCAACGACGGTTTATTCTTCGTTGACTACATCGGACAAGTGGTTTTCGAAGAAGACCGGCTGCAGCATAACTGGTTCGAGCATACAGCACGGCTAATAGAAACGACTGTTTGCACTTGTGCAGACACTAGAGACATAGTGTGTACAATTTCGTATACCTAAATTCAAAACCGAGGATCTTTTTTAACTAAATATGGTCAATTTGTTTTCTAAATTTTGACCGAAACAGAAATGCTTTACGAAATACCTATTCAAAAAGGCAACCCAACCAAAAACCACAGAAAACACGAATCTCAGGATTCGTGAGATCAACCATACATTTTTATGGATCTTACCTGCGCAGTTAGTGCACAACCCGGTCCTGATAACGAGCACGTAAAGGTACAGCTAATTCATATTAAGAGCGCTGTTAGCGCTTCATACGATGGCCACTACCCTACCTTTCTTTTTGGCGTGACCCGTTAATTTACACTTTTCGCTGTATTTTATCGTGCTCTTCATCCGGACCGGCTGGTACCAATCCGCGGGAAAGTGCGCACATTTGCACAGCCTGACGATTGTGTCGCTAAGGAACAGCTCCAGCTCCGCCTGTGTTTGCGGGCCCCAAGACACTTTACCTTAATTCTACACGCGAATACCCAACCCGTCAACCAGTACTAATGATCCTGCATCCTGTCAAGTGTCAGCCAACTTCTGTACTTACCAATGATGCGAACCGAAAAGTTTCCGGAAGCCTAGATTCGTTGACGATCTCGGCGGAGGACGGCCGCATGCCGAGATATTTTGCACTAGGGACGCTGAACCCCGGGATACGGCCTGGAGCCGCCCTGGGCCTGATTGATTGATTAGTGACTTATTTCTGAGCAGCCAAGCCCGTAAACGCACATTCTCACATATCTTATCCGTTGAAGAACATCGGACATACTCGGCTAGCTAAGTCACCGCAACTCGTTAAACACCAGTAATACGTACGCTCGAGAAGCAACACAGGACAGAACTGATGGAGGTACGCTGCAAATCCAAAATCTTTAAAACCTACGAAGTACGATGCAGAAAACGAAAGGACAGAAACTGCAAAGGTATGGATAGTTCTTTGCGCTTAGTGTACCCTGTACCTAATTGTTAGCTAATCATTGTCTTTTCGGTTACTGCACGCAAAGTTGTTGGCAGTTGTTGTGCACGCTGTCTCTGGTGACCTTTCACCCATTGCCGGCCTGCACAGTTGAGTCAGCTGACTGTTCGCTCGAAGAGCATAATTGGCACCTTGTCGTTGAATTTTCATTGATGCTGCAGAATCACCGCACAGATTTCGTGCTGCTGCTCAGCGTGGACGGGTGCAGCGAAGTCTCAGTTAAGTGCCTAGACCTTTGTCTTAGCAGCGTACGGCGGTGTACTTATAAGGAAAACGTTGATTGTGGAAAAATTACATAAGACGTGTAAGTAACAGTAATAAACGGGCCTTTAACAATAGTTAAATAAAAACGCAGCTTCTCCGGTTACATCCCGAATTTTACGAACCATGAAGCGGATAAAACAATTCGTATAAGGCCGAACCAAAAACTGCTAGCTTTTAATCACTTCTGGATAAAAAGTGACCGTTTTCCGAAAGAATTTGTAGCCTTTGAAACTTTTGGCTGACTGAGCCACGCTTCCGGCGACATGAAAGTCTGTATCCGTACACTAATTCGTTGCATCCCAAACTATTGGCTTAAAGTCTTACACTGACAAACAGAATTTAACAGTGATTACGTCATGCCGAGGGAATTCCGTCGTTACGGGATAGGCATGCCTGATGTAGCTGACAGGGAAGGTTATGTACATAATAAGCAATTTTCTGTAACACTTTCTTAAGGTTTTATTTCTGCAACCTGTCTGCGCAGTGCGCAGCCATATCTGATCGTTTTGTCCTGTGTTTTAATATGTGCGCCGGTATGTTTGTGAAAAACGTAACTGCGTGGATTCTTCCTAAAATTTATTATCAATGAAGTTACAGTCGGAAGTTTATACGGAGGTAAGTGAAAATATCTATTGGCCAGACGGAAAAAGATGATTAACCCGTTGACGGGCATTGGCGTCAGGGCGCAACATGGCGTTCAGAATTTTGTTCCAAGTGATCGCAAACAGTTACTTGATATCCCTTTGCATAATCAGCAACAAGGGACCTTAAAGCAGCAGTAACAACATAACTCAAACTTGTATCTTAAGTTAGTTACAAACTACAGGTGTCCAAAAATGACCAATTTCGGACTTTCTGACCTCTCGCAGATCTTGCTAATTACCTAATTAGTGGATGAGTAATTAAACCGGAGATAAATCAACAAGGAACAATTGACAACGCTTTATTCAAAAATGTCCAACGCAGATTCTATAAGTTGAACCATAGATGACCGCAGTCCGTCAAAAACGTGTGTTGCGTGCCAACACCATTGCCCATGAAGGGTCGTGAATACACGGGCGGGTGCACTTTCGACAGATTCTTATCACTACGTAACCGGAATAATTTAATATCGGTTCGGACGCCAAACATGCACCATGCGGTTTGGTTGTTGGAAGTTGGCAAAACATGGGGTTGCTGAACACCACCCCGGGCGGTCGGCATGGTAGACGTGATTTTAATTCTACCGTCAGTGTATAATTGTAGCTGTGTGAATTGAAATGGCAGCACAACACTGCTTTCTGCCGCGTTCCACCTTCGATACCGAATACCGATGCACCGCTTGGGCAAGCAAAGCTGTGAAGCCACGTAGCTTTAAAAAACATGCAAATTTTGAGTTTTGACCAGTCTCGGGCGACTGCAAACTGTAATGATCACATTAGCGATGTTAACGTTTCCGAACAGCCTTGTATAGGTCACATCCGGTCGCTAATGAATTTCGTTCGAAAAAGTGCGAGTGACAACTAATATCTGGTTCGGCGCCAATCGCCTTTGCATCTGAACCATTTCCGCCGCTGTCCCCATACCGGCAACTGCGGCCACATCCATGAAACGTGCAAAGCCGAACAACGCAGGCAGTGTGAAGGTAACTCGGTGTGTCAGAAATGCAGGAAGTGCAATGTTAAATTGCACAAAGACTGCTTCGTTTAGTGCCATAGGAGAGATTGATGAACGTTTTGGGAAAGAATAGTCTCAGAATCGCTTGTTTTCTACGTTTTTTGTATATAGCAGTGGTCAAAATGCAACAAAACGGGTTTTGGCAGTTTTTAATTTTTTACTGACCAGTGGTCAAATTGTTGACCACTTCTATACTTCTCTTTTAAAGTACTTTTTTTGTGCTATTTAATGAAGTAAGTGTTTTTACTTTATTCCTGTTAGCTTAATTGTTACAAAAATAAGCATTTATATGCTGTAGACCGTCCATGGGCACTGGCGTTGGCAAACACCCTAGTCACCACCACTGACCTATGGTCAGCACAAGCTCACAAAAAATTCCCTATCTTAATTGATTTTTTTCATCGGGAAATCCCGATTTTCAAAAGAAAATTCGCACTCCTTCGGGTGCCGCCCGCTGGAGGGTTAAAGTCGCAAATGGGGAAATGCTAACGATAGCAAATAAACTTGGTCCTGGCCATAATCAAAATCCGAAAATACAGCGATAGGTAACAAGTTCAATCATACGACAAAAGTGAACTGTCGCTTTTAACGTCGCAGCATTTTGTGGTGAACGGTGAGCGTCACACAGGCCGACACGGGCGAGGCAGCAGCCTGGGGATCCTCCAGCGGGCGCACAATGCTCCACCGATTAACTGATAAGTCGTACTTCTCCCAGTGGGCCAGCGGTACCCCGAGGCGGCTGGATCCCCCGCACACGAACAGCTGGTTGTTCAAGGCGAACATGCAGTGTCCGTAGCGCGACACGGCCAGGTCGGGCAGGCGCTACCACTGTGCGCCGGCCACGCCCAGCTGCAGCCGTTCGCAGCTGCGAAGAACGGTTGATTCTGGACCGACGCCACCCGTCACGTACAGGTAGCCGTTGAGGACTTTGGCAGAGGCACCGCAGCGGAAAGATGACATGGCCGGCAACTGGCTCCACTGGTTGGTCACCGCGTCGTACATCTCCCCGGTGGCCAGCACGGGGTCTCCGGCCACATATCCGACCAGGATGATGAAATACCGATTGTTCCACACGTCAAAGGCCGCTTCTTTGCTGATAATTAGAAGCCATATTACTACGATACTTGTTCGTATTCTGCCGCTCAGCGGTTCATGTACATTTTGGTGAGAACTGAGAACTAACTAACCGAAAGCCGTTGGGATTGCGAACATTGTAGCCGAAGTGGCGCGCGTCAGGATCGAACGTGTAGGTATGGGAGGCTGTGTTGAGCGTAGTCCCGATGCGCCAGCCGTAGACCAGACCGCTGAGACTGACCTGTGGAGAGGCGGCCGTCGCCAGCTGCTCCTGGAACATGCATTCCATCTCCGTCGTCACCTGATCCCCATCAGCATCCTCATTCACCTTCATCGTCATGACGTAAGTTCGAAACTCCGTTCCCCGTTCGACACGGAACCACATCCGGTTGTTGACCACCGGGCCCATCTCCTTCACAACGTTCCACGTCTGGAGTTCCGTCGGCAGCGGTATGCGGTGCAGTGTGTTCCCGCGCGCGTCATACAGACGCAGACTGGTTTGATGTCGATCGGCGGAGAACAGGCAGGCCACTTCGATGAAGTGGCGTTCCCGCGGCGCGGCTGTGCAGCGGACGGCGTCTGGCGGGAAGAGGCGCGTCTGTAGGTCCAGAAGGACGTCGTGCAGCGGCCCGGTGGCGGTGAGAAGGGCCAGGGGCAGCATGTCGGGAATCAGATCCCAGCGCAGCTCCGGCAGGACGACCCGGAAGTTCTCCAACGTCCAGCGCGCAGGGTAATCCACGCGGAACCATTTCATCACTTTCTGACAAGGGCGACAGGTATTTGTTAACCAGTACTACAGCTTATTTTGGAAAGTACTAAAGCGTTGCTCACGGTTCTCAGATTTAAGAAGTACAGCTTATCACGTAATTCAGTGTAGAACTGTGTGCAGTGCAGAGCATGACACCGATGTACCGTACGGTGCAAAGACTGTTTATTGTATTTACGGAGAACTCCGAAAATACAGTATTAAAGACCTTACGAAATTGCCAACAGCAATACTTGCACAAGAGCGCCTGATTTAATACGTCCTGCTACTGCCGTACATAGTTATGTAAATTTATTTTGGTTTTCTAGAAGTTTATGATCGAAACCTTAAAACCATCTGGAAAAACTAACAACAATTATGTAAAATTCCATTACTCGCAGAGAAACATCCTACACAACTGCGAAGGCCTCCGTAGTATGTACCGGAAAGCGTTGCACCAATTGATACTGCAGCAGATTGTACTGAAAATTTTGGATGAACTAAAATACTACTAACTCTACGGCACAAGTTTCGTATACTTATTATCAGCTACAGTTTTTACTACTTAGGATCAAGTAAAAGTTACTGCTCTTGCAGTACATGGTTTTCTACAGACTCAATAATACATCCCTGGCTGATCGAGCATTCGAAAATGCAGACAGAAACCCATCGACGCAAACTGTCGAAAAGGTAAACGCACCATTATTCGCGTGCGACTGCCTGCCGGCCTCGGCCGGTTTCTCTTACCAGATACAGCGCCATCTCAGTTGTGGCGGGAATGAAATCCTGCCGAAGATGCACCAGCAAAGCTTCCAGTGTCAGATGCGTGTCGGCCACGGGGGGATCGGCCCGCGGTGGCGGCCGGGTCTGGCTTAAATTAGATAGCTGAGCGATGTCGGTGGTGGCCCGGGACGAGACGGTGGCGCCCGGCTGGACGATCATCCAGGCCTCCGAGTCCTGGTCAGATGCGGCAGCCGTTAGCTGTGGTGTTCCTGCGTCGCAGTGAAGCACAGACACCATCATTAAAAGCAGCAACAGCTCGATATAGCATTATGTTATGCTTAACGCATTCGATTGCGTGTTAGACGGTTCAACGGACTACTAACGCTATCATACTAAAGTTAAGTTGGTAAGTTCCCTGTTTCAGCGCGGCACTTACGGTCGGCTGCACGCAGCACTCTTGAAGCGGGATCCTGAGAAAGGCGGAGGCAGCCTGTAGCTGAGCGGTGGTGGCAGGGCCGTCAGCGCCGCTGCGGGCGTGACGATCGTCAATGGGCAGACCGGGATACAGCGCCGCCTGCAGGCAGGACGAGATAGGCCGCCCACGGGGTGACGTGCGCCGGCAGAAGGACGTGATAGTCATGGCCCTGACGGCGCAAAGGCAGCGCCAAGGCCTCCACCGCCGACCAGCGACCGTACACCTTAAACGCCCCCGTAACTACGGCCACGAATTGCGGCGCTGCGCTCCGTTCCTGCTCGCCGGCACTGCTGACGCATTCGCTGCCGGGATCAGGCTTGACCGAGCCACATCCGGGGTCGGGTTTGATGCGGGTGATCTTGGTGGTACTGTCGCCAGCGTCGTCCGCTTTTCGCTTCCCCACACCGTCCATGATCAGGCTTCCTACATACAACCAGTCAAACCACAGGTGCTGCTTACTTTATTTGCTCTATACTAGGTATTTTACGCTTGCTCTGCAGCTGGTTGTCGTGGGCACCTAAGAATGCTTTAGAATCCTAAGAAACTTCAGATCTATTGGAACTAAAGAAAGGTCATTCAGGTACACGATCGAGCATTTTGCTATCTCACCGCCTTCAGAAATTCATACGGCTACGTACATAAACGCTGCTTTGAAGGCTAGCGTGGCAAATTAGCGGAAGCAAAACGTCTCGGCAGAACAACATCCCTTAGAACAGTCGTACGAAAACTGGAGATTATTGCCCACCAGAACAAGTGTAACCAGAAAATGTGTCCCAATTAATTAGCATGAGAAAGTATAGTCTAAGCATCAGACTGCCAAATAGGGAAGTAAGTGGAGCAAGCGGCAAAGGCAGATCCAGTGTGGAAAAAAATTTACACGTACTTACCAAATATCAATCCGCTTAGAGAAAGCAAAGGCAAGATTGCACCACGTGCCGAATAATTGACAGGAAATATCCAAAAAGTATACAAGTGGAAAGCGATACTAGGTCTAACTGTATTTCCCCTTCTTAGTTTTACGTTGAAGCTTAAACCGGGAAATTAAATCAGCAATGACAGCCAGCCATGAAGAATAACTTCTGCTGAATGATCTTTCCGACGCACAGGCAGCACCAATTCAGCGAACGGCGTCAGTGGAGGCTGCTAGCGTGCCAACTTGTCGTGTGAATGGGCGCTGCCGAGACAGTGGATTGGTTGACGCGTTCGCCGGCGTCGTCAGCGCAGATCCAAGAGATAAGCACGCTCGCAGCTGATTGGAAAGACGGATTCGAGCGGCAAGCGCGCTCACACATGGGAAAGACGACCCTGGGAATGAGCATAAAAGCAAGCCTCGCTCGTCGCCGCTCGATAACGTAACTAGGCGGAGGAACGATTTGAAACAATATTTTGGTGATTTAATGGTATAGTTTTCTCTGTCTGTATGTACAGTTTATTAGTTATGATCAAATAAAGACACAGATCTGAACGAAAAATACAGTTCACAAAATTGCAAACACAACTAATTTAACACAACGTCAGATCAGCGTCAAATTTTCGATTATTGTTGTATTAATTTTTTTTTACGGAGTCGGTTGGTTTGGCATAAATCGGGCTCAAGCAGCCTGCATTTAACAAGATGTACGTGAGAGAAACGCCGACACGGCTGATCTCCCATTCTGCGGTTCACCAGCGAATGCCGTTGTTCAGGACCCAGGTGATTCCACGCTCTGTTAAGTCATCGAGCGGCGACGAGTGCGTTTCCAGGCTGATAATCCAGGGTCGCCTTTCTCATCTGTGAGCGCGCTTGCCGGTCGAATCTGCCTTCGCAATCTGTGCGCGTGGCGCGTGCTTGTCTCTTGAATCGACGTTGATAAAAGAGCGAGCCGGCGCGAGGCGGCGCGTTGTCTGTCTGAATGAGAAATAAGCAGAGAGCTGACTCACAAAGGTTCCGCGTCCACAGTGCCCTCGCCCGGCGTACGCGTCAACCAATCCGCTGTCGCGGCAACGCCCATTCCCATATCCGGTTCGCATGCTGGCCGCGTCCACAAGGCGCCGTTAGCTGAGATGGCGCTCCGTGTGTGTTGGGCAGACCATTCAGCGAAATTTCTCCAACGTGGCTGGTTGTTTTTGCCGATTTAATTTTCAGTTTAAACTTTAACGTCCAATTCAACAGAGGGAATTCAGCTGGATCTCTTACCGTTGTTCACCCGCTCCAATATTGCCGCTTAAACGTTTGGCACGTGGTGCATTCTTGCATTTGCTTTATTATACATTAAAACCCCAATGCATAAAAAAACTCAGTCATTAACGATACAGTACCGATCAAAATTAAAAAGCAAGCGCATGTACTGGTTAAGGCATCTGTTTGCCCAGCAGCGTTTTAGTGAAACCATCCTTTGGCCTGACGGTGCTACAGAAAAAGCTTAAAAGGGCGAATTAAAAAATGCCAACAAATGCGAAGAAACTTGGTCCTATATCAAAACATCGAAAACGCAGCGACAAGCAACAACTATAACAAGTGCGAACCACCGCTTTCAACGTCGCAGCATTTTGTGGTGGACGGTGAGCGTCACACAGGCCGACACCGGGGAGGAAGCAGCCTGGGGATCCTCCAGCGGGTGCACAATACTCCAACGATTCGCCGCGACGTCGTACTTCTCCCAGTTGGGCAGCGGCACCCCGAGGCGGCTGGATCCCCCGCACACGAACAGCTGGTCATTCAAGGCGAACATGCAGTGTCCGTAGCGCGGCACGACCAGATTGGGCACTGGCTGCCACTGTGCCCCGGCCACGCCCAGCTGCAGCCGATCGCAGCTGCGAAGGACGGCCGACTCGGGACCCACTCCGCCCGTCACGTACAGGTAGCCGTTGAGGACTTTGGCGGCAAAGCTGCAGCGCGGATGCAGCATCGCCGGCATCTCACTCCACAGGTTCGTCACGGCGTCGTACATTTCGCCGGTGGCCGGATACCCGCCCAGGATGATGACATACCGGTTGTTCCACACGTCAGATGCCGCTTCTTTCCTGCTAATTCGAACCAAACTGATACACACTTGTATATTCTGTCGTTGAATGATTTGTGCACGTTGTTGTGAGAACTAACTAACCGAAGGCAGTTGGGATTGCGAACATCATACCCGAAGAGGCGTGCGTCGGGATTAAACGTGTATGAATCCGCGTTGGTTCTCCAGCCGTAGACCAGGCCGTTGAGGCTGACCAGCGGCGAGGCCGCTTCCGTCAGTTTCCCCTTGAACATGCCCTCAATCTCCGTCGTCATGGGATCACCACCAGCATCCTCATTCATCTTCATCGTCAAGGCGTACGCTCGACGCTCCTTGCCGTGCTCGACACGGAACCACACCCGGTTGTCCACCACCGGGCCCATCATCTTCGCGACATTCCACGTCTGCAGTTCCACCGGCAGCGGGACGCGGTGCAGTGTGTTGTGGTGCGCGTCGTACAGGCGGAGACTGGTCTGGTGGCGATCGGTGTAGAACAGGCAGGCCACTTCGATGAAATGGCGTTCCCGTGGCGCTGCGGTGTACCGGATGGCGTCTGGTAGGAAGAGGCGCGCCTGCAGCTCCAGTAAAACGTCGCGCAGCGGTCCGGTGGCCGTGAGGAGGGCCAGTGGCAGCATGTCGGGAATTAGATCCCGCCGCAGCTCCGCCAGGACCACCCGGAAGTTTTCCGCAGTCCAACGCGTTGGATAGTCCACGCGGAGCCATTTCATCACCTTCTAACAAGGCAGACAGATATCAAACACAACAACAGCTTTATTTTGGAGTGTAGTGATGGCAGTGTACTCATACAAAGCGTTGCTTGGGCTGCTTAGATTTATACACTGTACCGCTTATCACGTGATTCAATACAGCACTGTATTTACCGTTAACTGGCTTTACTATTTACGATAAAGCATTTCAAGTTACCTATTTGAAGTTACTGCTCGTACATCAGATGGTTTTCTACAGACTGTACACAATTTTACTGGCTATTCGAGTATAACAAAATGCAGACAGGAAACCGTCGTCGCAAACTGTCGACGCCACCATCATTCTCGTGCGGCTGCCTACCGGCCTCGGCCAGTTTCCTTACCAGATACAATGCCATTTCCGTTGAGGAGGGAATGAAATCCTGCCGAAGAAGCGCCAGCAAAGCGCCGAGTGTCAGATGCGCGTCGGCCACGGGCAGATGGGCCGGCGGCAGCCGCGGCGGGATTTGGCGCGAATTTGCTGGGTGGACGCCGTCGGTGGTGCTCGAAGCCACGGTCGCCTGGACGGTCATCCCGGCCCCTTCCGGCTCTCCGCTACCACTGGCGCTCGCGCTGACGTCACGGCCGGGATCAAGCCTAATCCGGGTAATCCTTTGAGCACTGCCGCCAGCGTCGTCCGCTTTACGCTTTCCCCGACTGTCCATCATCAGGTTCGCTATCGCGTGAAATATGTTGCACTGCACGGTGACTGCGGGGCGCGTGCCATGTGTTTGACAAGCAATATGGAAAGTTGGACCAAGTAAGTGTTCAACTATCAGAGACCAAGTTGTACTTCGTCTGCAAAGTTTAAGTCGAAGATTGAACTGATAAAATAAATCGGCAATGTCAGCTAACCACGTAGGCGAAAGTTTGGCGAATGATCTGCCCAGTACAGACGGAGCACCAACTCAGCAACAGTTGTCTGTGGATGCGACCAGCATGCCGACCTGACGTGGGAACGGGCTTGGTCGAGACAGCGGATTGGTTGACGCGTACCGGTGTTTGCACTGTTGACGCGGATCCTTTGTGAGTCAGCTCCTACTTATCGGCGGTTGCTTGGTCAGGCAGGTGCTCAGGCAGGCAGCTACGCCTTGCGCTGACTCACTCCTATATCAACGTACGTTCGGAGATGAGCATGCGCCACGCGCACAGATTGGACAGACGGATTCCACCGGCAAGCGCGCTCACACATGGGAAAGAAGAGGCCCGTGCTCAAGCTCGGACTTGGACCCGGACTACTAAAACTTGGACTCGGACCACACTTGGACTTCTAAACTTGGACTTGGACTCTTCAACTTGGACTTTTCTTAGAATTCTTGGGTTTCTTAGGTTTCTTAGGCTACTTAGATTTCTTAGGTTTCTTGGTTTTCTTAGATTACTCAGATTTCTTAGGCAAACTAGTACTTTCCAAGGAGAAGTCCAAGTTAGAAGTCCAGGTTTTGAAGTCCAAGTCCAAGTTTAAAAGTTCAAGTTTAGAAGTCCAAGTGTGGTCCGAGCCCAAGTTTTAGTAGTCCAAGTCGGAAGTCCGAGCTTGAGCGCGGGCCGAAAGAAGACACTGCAAATGAGCCTGCAAGCCTCGCTCGTCTCCGCTCGATGGCGTGACTGGGCGTGAGAACGATCTGAACAAGATGTTTTTGCTGTAGCTGTAACGGTGCGTTCTGCTTGTATGTACAGTTCATCGGGTGTGATTAAATAAAAATGCAGACCTGAAGTAAGGTAGTTGGTCGTAAAAGAATAATGGGAGGTCAGCTGTGCTGGCGTTCTCTCACGTGGACCTAATTAGATTTTGACATTTCAAATGGACTAATGTTTATTTCCGTATAATTATCACAGTAATATTAGCAAGACACTACTACAGTAAAACCTCCTCTTACGTACACTCCCAAGATACGTACACCTCTATCTTAAGTACAAAAAATTCTGTACCGAAACTCTCCGTAGACTACAGTACAGGGGGAACCTCTACGTAACGTACACCTCTACGATGCGTACACGTACACCTTTTCTCTGTACCGCCTAAGCATTGAACTGTACGCAATCACCTCGAATATACGTAACCGGGGAGTCAGCATTTAATTTTTAAATATTTGATGGGAAAATTGTGATAATCTAAATGTTGTCTTTTGTTCTGAACTGATTCGGACGATGTTTTCTGTTTGAAGTATGTGGGAGAGACTATTTCCGCCTGCTTATATGCTGTAAAAAGATAAAAATGTGTATGAACTAGTGCAGCATATAACATTTGCAGTACATTTCAGAACTGCACGCAGTATACAGTGCAGTAGAATGCAGTACACTGAGTATTCCGCGGTGGGGCACTGCCCTCATTATACAGCCCCCCCAGGGGGGCTTGGGGTGGCGATTCTATGGTACGTACACCTCTGAGATACGTACGAAAATTTTTGAACGGAAGTGTACGTATCTTGGAGGTTTCACTGTATTACAAAATTAGTAATGAAGCCCTACCAAAACATCCAATAACATCCGATCCGATTCGATCCGATCTAAATCCGATTTATGCAATAATAGCCGACTCTGAACAGAGAACACAATCCATCGTCAAACAAAAATTTTTAATTATTTACGTGTAATTTGGTTATCTGCATTTTTATCTAATCACAGCCGATAAACTGTACATACAAACAGAACACACTATGCAGCTACAGCAAAAAAATGTTATTCAGGTCGTTCACGCACAATAACGGCATCGCGTGCCGATGAGCGTGATTTCAGGCTCATATCCAGGGTCGTCTTTCGTATCTGTGAGTGCCTTTGTCTCCTGATTCGGCGTTGATAGAAGAATGAGCCAGCGCAAGGCGGCGCGGTGCCTGCCTGAAGAAGAAACCGCCGATAAGTGGAAGCTGACTCACAAAGATTCCGCGTCCACTGTGCCGACGCCGGCTCACGCGTCAACCAATCCGCTGTCTCGACCACGCCCATTCTCACGTCAGGTCCTCATGTTGGCCGCCTCCCCAGATACCGTTCGCGTGCTTGGTGCTGCATGTGTAGTGGACGGTTCATTCGGCAAATTTCTTCAACCCTTTTGGTCTTCTTATTATTGGTTCAAAGTTCAAACGACGTAAAATTCAGCAGAGGATCTACAGCTCTGATTTCTCCCACTTGCATTATCACCTGTCAAAGTGTCAAACATTTGGCACGTGGGGCAATCTTGGGCCGGATTCACGCTGACTTCTATCTATCCATTTTCTATTGAAGCGCCGCCCAAAACGGCCAGTTTTTTAGCAGTATGCGTGAACGCGGCCCGCTTTGCTAAATAGATACCTAAATAGGGAGCAGAATTGCGTTCACACAGACACCTTTGGATAGGTGCTATAAAAGTTGTTGTTTAGGCGACTGCGATAGTCAGTCGGGTTTGCGTGAACGCAAGCCACCTATCTGTATTTATGCGAATATAATGACAGAATATAATAGAATCACAGAATGGTAATTATTTTCACACTCTTACTGTTTATAAAGATCGATTATTAAATGACTGCGTCACTGTAGGATAAATATGTGTAATAACATTAACGGTAACAGTTCCGTGTGCTTCACCATATATTATTTAATCGCAATTGCAGAGAATAAAAACGGATTTCACGCTTGCGCTACCTCAGTATTTCAGTTCTTTGGGTGCCATTTATTTGTTGCAATAAATACAATAAATTACTGAATGCATGTTAAAGTCAGTGCTTCAAAAGCGGGCAAAAGTCGAAATCAGTTTTCCAGGTTCAAAAAATGAAACGTCTCACAACACACCAGATAATACAGTGTTCGTAATTTCGGTATTTACCCGACATAATATGTCGTATTTACTCGACATATTTACCCGACAGTTGGTTCGTTAATTATTCGGCTTGCCATACGCCTAATATCGGCTCACCATAATGCACCGCTCAACCGCCTCGGGCGGCTGCTCGCTACCGTCACAATGGGCGGATGCGTATAGCGCTGCCTACAATAACCGTGGGCGGTTGCCAGTTGCCGAAACAGCGGGCGGTTGCCTACTGCCTAGTGCCGAAGTGAAAAGTTTACTAACCGCAAAGTGTAACCACAGCTTTAATACAATTATTTGTAACAGTATATCGAGAACAAATTATAAAAAAGCACGGACTGGGTGCACGTATGAGGATCGCTGTATAGAGCAGTGAAAGTCTATCACGTCATAAGGCAATAAATAAATATGAAAGAGTTTTGTTCCTTTAAAGTATAAACGAAATATTTCCACGGTGTTAGTAAAGTTGAAATTTCCATCTTCATCAAGCGGCTGGTCACATGAAGCTATATATTTATTAACTGCAGGTGCAGACTTACCAGTACCGATGGTCTTTCTCAAATTAAATTTAGAACCCAGTGAAAAGTACATATTGTTTTTGCTAGCAAAGTACATATTGTTTTTGCTAGCGGTAGATCTCTAATTTCACAAACACACATATAGATCAACATATTATCGCGTGTGTTTTAATTATATAAATGGAACTTTGCATTAAATGCAGATTTGCTTATGCAACAAACGCACGATACCATTTAAAATGTGCTAGCATTTATGATTTAGTAGATTGTAAACGTTAAAGTACGGCATTTGTCTGTTACTCGTAAAAGCCAGATCAGTCGTATCCTGGATCAAACATTTTTTAGGTCATGCATAATCATGGTGAAAGCATTTCAATCAGAAATACATGTGTATCCGTGACAAATAGGAACCTCGAGTGGTTCCTATTTGTCTTAACCATTGCGTCTACGGAACAAACGAAAAGGTACCTTTTGATAGGAAAGCACTGTTCAGGCTGCGCATTGCTATCTACCAATTAAGAGCTAGGTAATTAACGTTAGCATAGGTGTGCTGCGTGAACGCAATTTTGGGACCTAATGCAATTAGGTGGTTGTCCCCGGTTGAACTCAAATCCCACTAAGCAATTAAGATAGATAGGTGTATGCCTGAACGGGCCCTTGTACTGCCTTTCTTGAAGCATTGGTGTTCGGTAAGTTCGTCTAGCTGTTTATGAAATCAGGATTTGTTCGATACTTCCCAGTATTCGTATTGCTTTTCGAAAGTAACCTATTTTGCCGCAGTGTCTGCGAGAATCGATTTCCGTTAGCTTTCTTAGATTTCCGTACTCTACGCTTTTTTCTGTGTCTAAGATCAAATTAGCATCACCATTGATTTTACGGTACTTACATGTTTGCAGCAAACCCGACCATGGACAAAACGGGAAAGCGAAAAGCGGACGACGCCAGCAACAGCACCACCAAGAGCATCAAGTCCGATCCCGGCTGTGGTGCGATCAAACCCGATCCCGGGAGTGCGAGCGTCAGCGGTGACAGCGAGCAGGAACGGAGCGCACCGCCGCAGCTGGTGACCGTGGTGACAGGGGAGTTTGTGGCGTACGGCCGCTGGTCCGCGGTGGAAGCGTTGGCGTTGCCATGTCACCGTCAGAACGACCGATTTCACGTCAATCTGCCGGCGCACATTGACCCGTGGGCCGCGCATCTCGTCCTGCAGGCGGCGCTGCATCCCGGTCTGCCCATCGACACCCGTCACTCCCGCAACGGCTCCGGAGGTCCCGCCGCCACCAGTCAGCTGCTGGCGGCCTCGGCCTTCCTCAAGATCCCGCTGCCAACAGTGCTGCGTGCAGCAAACCGTAAGTGCCGAGCAAACACCAGGAATTTGCTAACTTAAAGTGAACACCATAAATGTGGTTTACACTGGACACTCGATCCGAGGACCGATATTCTGAAAACAAGACTAACAACAAACCAAAATAAGTCGGTCATGTCCATTGCGCGTAGACAGTAGACTCGTATGCTAGACTCAAGAAATTGGAACTTGCACAGTTCGAACCTAATTTACCCGGGCCCGTGCGCAACCTCAAAAGAATAAAAAAAATTAGCGAGAGTTTTGATATCAAACAGTTTGGCACCTGCGAAATCTAAGACAAGATCGAGCCATTGTAGTTTCTCGTAGACAAAGCATAGGATCCCTGCGTGAAAACAGATACCAAACCGTGGATTTGAATCCTATGCTATGTCTACAAGAAACTGTAGGTGCCTCAATTTTCTCTTAGATCTAATAAAAACCAACCTGCTTGGTATCGAATTTGTTGGCATTTTTTAACATCAGAAGGCCGATAGACAACACGGAGTTTGCCTATTTGAGTACATATAAGTCTCTGGTTGCGCGCGGGTTGAGTGTAACCACATTTATGGGTTACACTTGGTTTGTGGCTAAATAAATGTAACCACATTCAATTCATGTCGTCCATTGTAACGTTAACATGAACGGCGTTAGCGGCCCGGCGTCTAACAAGTAACGGATGCGTTGACCATACGATATTTGCTTTGTATGATATTACTTTGATATCAAGGAATGTCCTTTTCAATTTTATTGATGGTGTCTGTGTTTCTCTGGAACGTAGGAACGCCACAGCCAAGGGCTTCTGCAGCTGGCCAAGACTCTAGCGCCTCGATGACCGTCCAGCCGCGAGCTGCTGTCGGGATACCGGCGACCGTGGCCTCGAGCACCACTGACAGCGCTCACGGCCAGCCAGCGATTACGAGCCAGAGCCTTCCGCCAGAGCCGGTTGATCCACCCGTGGCCGAGGCGCATCTGTCACTCGGCGCTCTGCTGGAGCTTCTGCGGCAGGATTTCATCCCCTTCTCAACTGAAATGGCACTGTATCAGGTTAGTAAGGAAACTGGCCGAGACCGGCATGCCGCCGTACGAGAATGATGTTGGTGACTTTAGACAGTTTCTGGCTTACATTTTGAATTTCTGGATTTGTAGTAACTTCACTTTTTAATAATTTCTCCAAAAATTAATAGTGAATAATTTAGTACTTACGGGCTTTAGACATCAGTGTTTCAGTTCTTCAAAATTTTCAACACAGTGTACCGTAATACTGTCTCTCCTTTTAACTTCCAGAAAGTGATGAAATGGTTCCGCGTGGACTACCCGGCGCGCTGGACAAGGGAGAACTTCGAAATCGTCCTGCCGGAGCTGCGCTGGGATCTTCTGGGGGACATGCTGCCCCTGGCCCTCCTCACCGCCACCGGGCCGTTGCGCGACGCCCTCCTGGACCTGCAGACGCGCCTCTTCCCGCCGGATGCCGTCATTCTGACCGCTGTGCCCCGGGAACGTCATTTCAAGGAGGTAGCCTGTCTGTTCTACGCCGACCGGCACACAGCCAGTCTAAGAGTGTACGACGCGCGTCAGAACACGCTGCACCGCATCCAGTTGCCAGCGGAACTGGTCGCGTGGAACGTCGTGAAGGAGATGGGGTTGTTAGTGGACAACCGGGTGTTGTTCCGCGTCCAGCATCGGGCGCATTTGCAAGCGTACGCCTTGACTTTGACTGCGAAGAACGGTGCGGATGACGATGCGTTTAAGGCGGAGATGGAGTGCTTGTTCAAGAAACATCTCAAATACGCCGCTGACCCGCTGGTCAGCCTCCAGGGCCGCGTCTACGGCTGGAGCACTGGCACCATGCCGAGCCCGGCCTCCTTCGCCTACGATCCCGCAGCGCGAGGCTTCGATAACAACATCCACAATCCCAAATGCATTCGGTTAGTTCGCACCACAGTAAATTCTTCCAAATTTTTGCATTAAGGACACTTTCACAAAATTAATGGGATTCGTGTACCGCAAAGACACCAAGGCGTTCTCTCCGTAGTTCAACATTATACAACTTTATGATTTGTTAACATTATTGTCATGTATGTTACGTACAAGCTTGTGTAAAAACAATAAGGCAGTATTATTTTAAGGCAGTATTAATTTTTGAAAAGCTGTTTGCATGTGGAACAAAGCGGTGGATACGTGAGTAATACATGGGTTTTACTAATAGAGAAAGACAGTCCGTGCTGTAAGTATCTTTAGAAATATTGATAGTACATGATGACTGTCTGCTGTAGACTGTAGCATGCATACAGGCAGTGCGATGGTAGGATCTCATAAGGCGGCATCCATAAATTACGTCACGCAAAAAACTGGACATTATGATACCCCGGCCCTCCCCTGTGTCACCAATGCTAACAAACTCAGATCCCCTCCCCCGAGCGTTACGTAACAAAATGAGAACCCTCCATCGATATAGCATGTTGACGTCAAAATCGTAACAAATTTTTGAAGCCCCCCTCCCCCTTGCAACAAACAGTAACGCTTTCAGTACCTCCCCTCCCCTATTTGCGTGACTTAATTTATGGATGGCGCCTAATATGCAAATGGTACATCTGCGTATAAAACTTCCATCTGTGTGTATTACAGTGTAAACACACACAATGGAAACTAAGGGTAGTACACGTGAATACCTAGAGGGTATTCCGCATGGGCGTCGGTCATAGACCTATATGCGTAGATCGTGCACGTGTGATCACAGGATGTTCACATCATGTTTCTCACATTACACGTGTCAGGGTTTTCCGGTACTCAGATCACATTTGTGAAAGGTTCCGGAATGCGAATAACAATGAAGGTTAAGGTAACTGGGTCGAGAATACAGGAAATTTGAGGAGCATTCGGAACAATTCTATTTGGTAGTTGAGCAATTAATTTGACCCGGTGGTGCGTTGACAGGAAAGACGCGGCATTCGACGTGTGGAACAACCAGTACTTCATCATCCTGGGCGGATACCCGGCCACGGGGTGCACGCGCGACATCGTGCCCCTGGCCTCCGGAGAGATGTTCGACGCGGCGACCAACGATTGGAGCGAGCTGCCGGCGATGATGCAGCAGGCGCGCTGCAGTTTCGCCGCGAAAATCTGCAACGGCTACCTGTACGTGACGGGTGGGTGCGGGCCATCTGCGGCCACGGGAGCAGTAGCCGTCCTCGGTAGCTGTGAGCGGTTGCAGTTGGGTGTGGCCGGTGCACAGTGGCAGCGCCTACCTGATCTAACGATTCCCCGCTACGGAAGCTGTATGTTCGTGCTGAATGACCAGCTGCACGTGTGCGGTGGATGCTACCGCCAAGGGGTGCAGCTGACGGAATGGGAGGTGTACGAAGCCGCGTCGGATCGCTGGAGTGTTGTGCGCCCGGTAGAGCTGCCCGGGTCCAGTGGCGGCCTGTGTCACGCTGACTGTCAACTATGAATGCTAAACGGAGTTGCGTCTATCTGTTGTCACAATTCCTTTCGTTTCATAACTGGCATCAATACTGATCGAAGATTTGCATTTCGGTGCAGTCTCGGATAGCCGTCTCTTTGTCGAACAAAGACTAGCAACTATGTCTGCCAGACCAATAAACCAGCTGGCCGCGAAATAGTACTGTTGGACAAGCTAGAAATTTCTTTTTGGTTGCGGATTTCAGAAACACTTTTTTGCAGCACACTGCCACATGTGGACGCTTTTTACGGCTGCGACTGGAGAACAACTGGGTTGTTCCTTTTGTTTGGTATTGATAATAAATTTCAGTGTTACTGTAAGACTGGGACGTCTGACTGATAAGTGGTAAACCTAATTATATATAGGGTGAGACTATAGGCACCCCTTTCACCCCCGTGTGCTATAGGCACCCCCTTTTGCACCCTGTTTTACTATAGGTACCCCTTTTCTATTACATAAAGCTCGCATCCCTTTTTTCCGTGGACTATAGGCACCTGTTTCCTGTTTGCAGTCTTTTTTCCCAGCAGCCTGGCAAAGATTTTCTAACAGCTTTTTTTGGTTTACAAAGATTTTTTGACGATCTGACATGACTAGGTCATTCACATAAAATGCGTGCGTACTAGGGACTCCTTCCGACAATGTGTCGGTTTGACTGACTTTATACTGATTTGGTTGCTTTATTAAGTTTTCTTGCATTCCTGAGGTCATGATGGTAATGTTTGGGGCCCTTTGGGGTATCGGACACCACGATATAAATAAACGCCCCGGTATCTTTCTTACGGATCTCGTTTATTACATGACTGACCTTCCCTCTTTTGTTCTTTCACCTCGTTCCACTATATCGTGCTTGGTCGTGTGTTGTTTTCGTGTCCGACTGAGTGCAGGAATTAGTTAATCAAAAAGGGCCGTGATACGATGTGTGACACTTATGTAGAAGCCACGTCCCGATTAGCAGGAGCCGCCGCTGAACCGGCCTCCGTGGAAAATAAGAACAAGTACCGCACCATTCTGGACAGATGCCATTTTGTTCCCTTGGCATGCGAGTCTTTTGGCCCATGGTGTGAAGGTGCTGTTGTTGTGTTTAAAAAAATCGGTAAGAAGTTATTTGTTCGAACCGGCGAGTCCCGATCCACTTCCTTTTTTTTTCTTTCAACGTTTAAGTCTAGAGATTTGGCGTGGCATTGCTCAGCTGGTTTTAGCAACCGTCTCCTCACGCTCGAACTGGGATCACTTCTTTATTTAATTTGTTGATATTGTTTTCGTGACGCTGTCCACCGTACTCGAGCTTAATAAAATATTCCAGACAGAAAGGGACATTATTGAATGGGATGTCGAAATATCGGTATGGTACGGGCGCTGTGATATCCATAGTGTTAAGAAATGGGTCTCCACTCCCTGGTATTACGGGAGTAATGTCCCCCATACCGGTTGCCTTCAGATTATTATTTTTGCAATAATGTCCGTTTTCGGACAGGCACCAGTAAATCTTATTTAACTCAAATCATACTCACTCTCCTTTGAGTATGATTTGACCACTTAAGTGCCGGTCTTACAATGAGGCGATCGAATGACCGCTGGATCCGCATTTACACGTCGGGGGTCTCTTCGAAGGCAACCACAAACGGATGCACGCATATTCGCGTTCCAAACTCAGTCCGGACCATCACACGGACCTGGACGTGGACGACATCACAAGCTACGGACCGGAGACAATGACCGTAAGGAAACAGTTGCCGGGGCTGTGTTATGCCAGTGTGACAGACAACAACCAACATCTCAAAACTTAAGAAACCCGAAAAAACCATTGGAAATCTAAAGAATTAAAATAATCAAAGAAATGTAAGAAACCCAAGAAGCTCAATAACTAATTTTACTAACTACCGGTGACTGAGACATCGGTAATAAAAAAATTGCATGACGCTAACGGAAGGAGCACTAGAATGTGCGAGCTCAATTGCAGACAAAATTATGCACTTCTTGTCATTCAATCTTTAAGGCTTTGTGGCGCTCACCGCTCAATAATGCAAATTTTATAAAGCAGTTGCTTTCGGATTACTACAAACTTTCGGATTGACTTGTGCTTGATGTGGGCGTCCGGTAGCGTGGAAAACTACTGACAATTGTTTTACATAATCCAACAATAAATTTACAGCGGGAATGTTGTAGGATACTCCAGCTCAAGGCCTAAAATAGTGTCCATTAATGGACAAAGTGTCCATCATTGAAAATAGTGTGTCCATCATTGCTCCAGAAAGTGTCCATCATTGTAAAATTCAAATAAAATGAGAAAATTAAATGGAGGTCTCTGAATTTTAAAATAATTTTTTTATTTTGTTATATTGCCTTTTACCCAGCTGTTGAAGACATGAAATATTTCGCTTTATCCACTTCTAGGCCTGTCTGAAGTACAGATAAAGTCAGTAAGGTCAGCTTGTCTGTTCGCTACCTTGCGCATGCCGGGCAAGTTGTGTGAGTGCAGCTAGCGGTCTGCCTGTTTCTCGCAACTTTAATGCCATAAGAGACAGTCAAACACGAATAATATTCTAAAGTTCTGAACTATCTACTACTTAAGGCATTACGCAGCTCAAAAATCTTCCTGTTGCTTCCTGCCGAAAGATGCCACTGCTTACTTACTGCATAATTTTAGCCTACTGTGCTACTCTTGTTTCTGATCGACCAAGCAGCAACTCAACGTAATAAAACGAATTAGTGTGATTCGGCATTTTTATTCGAATTTCTAGAATTGTTTCGGCGAATGTGTCCGTTGGCTTCGCGCTTCGCGCGAAGGGAATGTCCAGCTGATATCTTTACTTAGGTACGAAGTCGCTTGGATCGACACTCGACAGCTGCACATACATATGTAACGTAGTCCTCACCTCATCAAGTACAGCACACGCGATAAATCTAATCAGCAAAGTACAGACTGTATATATGAATTCGCCTAAAGGTCAGACATTGGACTTCACCCCCCTGAGGGGGGAGATCATCCCCCCTCCAGGGGTGTCCATCATTGACTTTTGACTATTTTAGGCCCTGCTCCAGCTACTATGTAGTCTGTGCACAACACGTGAAAATCTCGTAATAACTTGAATATGATTACTGCAGAGTATTAGTAATATGCCTAAAAAACAAAATCTTTGATAATCGATGGCACCGAAAGCCATACATGTAAATCTTTTTCTGAATTTGTTAACAGAATGCTGACAACCGTCATCCTAGTAACATTTCTCTACAGCTTCCATTAAAACCCTTTTTCTACAACACTATAGAATCACAAGAGCAAACCAGCATGGCGCCGATCGCGCAATTGCTGCCGCCATAAGTGGGGATGGAGCTGTACAAAGTGGATTGGTCTATCATGATTCTCTTGAAACGACAGGCTTTGCTTGTCGGCTTCGATCAACGATTCCCTGAACACTGACTGCCGTGGATATGAGAATGGTGCATACCTGAAAACAATATTGACTACCCGTCAGAACTGTATAAAAATGCACTGTCTGAAAATCTGCGCCGCTTACTTTAGCTAAAAGATGTCTTGAATATACGAATAATCCTCCTCCCGATATTCTTAAGGGGTGATTATTCGCTGCTTGCTCCATAACCTCGAGCAGATTTAGTAAATTCTGGAGTTTCTGTAGAAGGACAATCTTTAAGCAGGAAGGCGCACGCAAGTTCATATAATTATTATAATATTCAGTGCAAAGGGCTGCACGCGTCTTACTCTTGCATACGCCGGCACTGTCTGCATATAATCCTCCACAAACATTTGCAAACGGTAAAGAGCCAGCGGAAATCCTTCTATCTGTAATAAAAAACGCTGACACAATTCCCTGTGAGACAATGTCGAGCTGCATTCATGTGCAAACGCTACCTGTTCGTTAGCTAACACCAGCGGGATTGTAAACAGCGCCACGATAATGGAAAACGTCACAAAACTGAGATACTTAAAAACAACGCTATCTACCGTCTCCGGTCTGCTGTACAACAGCACTGCCAGGAACGAGCAAGCCAGAACCATGCTACAACCAAACATGCCAGCCAGTGTCCAGCTATAAACGCGGTTCAAGAAATCGGCGCATTCCGTCAATGCAATCTGGAAATTCTGGAAATTCTCCACAAGCCGGAAAATGTCCAAGGGCGTTGTGCTAGGCATATTTTCACAAAGAGCCTTCATACGAGCTTGCATTTCAATACACTCGCGTAACATAAGGGTGTTGGTGATGGCACAAATTTGCAGTTGCTGTACCAAGTAACAGGGAATCGTGCACAAGGCTGTCCATAAAGGAATACCTTGTAGGACACTGATCGGTATGGGTAATGGTGCAAAATATCCATCCCCGTCAATTTCTTGCCAGTATGGATCATTCAAGTATGTCCACCAGGAGAAAAACTCCCAGATAGCAATCATCACGAAAGTCAGCGCCGACAAACCAGCAGCTATTGCTTTCCATCTGATCGCCGTGTCAATAGGAATGGAGCCCAAATTAATTAGGTTTCTCAAAGAGCTTTGACAGTTATGCCAGTGATGCCTGGTCACGAGGTAGGCCAAGGTGACCACAGGAGGTTGCAAAGCGTAGCAGTAGCCCCACAGAACGCTAATAGCGTAAAGTATGGGGTTTTCGTCCGGGGTGTGGGTTGTCTGTAGGCTTTTGGCGACTACGGCAGCCGTGTTCAGCAATGCGTGTGCAAAGCCTCCGAACACAAATACAAACGGGAATAAAGATATTACTTTTCCTATGTTTTTCCATTTACCCAATCGTGGAAATACTATAAGAGGTGGTAAGTAGCCGGTCAACGCCAATATCTGCTCCGGCAGAACGCGGAAGTCCATGAAAGCTAACTGAATGCGCACGAACAAGTAATGAATTGAACAATACTGAAGTAATACATATGGCAATTTAATAGAGAAAAATGCATTGTGGAGTCTTCTGGATACGTTTTTCCGTGGTTCTTGTTTTCCGACACACATAAACTAGCACATGTTTGACAAACAGTGAAACAGAGGGATATGTTTGACATCTAGATCAATGTAACCATCATGAAAACAAATAGGGCTGATTCACATAGTTCCCAACTGGTGTGAAGTTATATAATTGCGCTAAACTCTGGAGCCCTAATTTGTTAAGTGCATACAAACAACGGAATCCTCAGAAGAGTGTCAGAAAAAGTGCAAATACTCTACCACATAGAGGAAATCTAGACCGACATTATGCAGGCCTGAAAGCAGGGCTGTCAGGTGATGCAGGCAGCGCAATCGAGCTGTATGTTATTCCAACCACCTTAAAACATTTGCATATACTGTTCTTTTTGCATAAAATTTTATCATGTTAAAAGCTCCTAAACCCATAGAGTTCTTTCCAGTCTTTGAAGCTATGGCGCTGTGCGTAGATTGCGCGTGTTATTTACGTACGTGCGTGTTGTCTGTTATATTACCTACGACTTGATGTTCTTTTCTAACGCATTTAATCGATCGCAATCAGCCTAAAGTTTCTAACTTCAACTATGTAAATCTGTGGACTTGTTTCTTGCTGAAAGGTCGGTATGACCCCATGTTATAAGGAAGTTTATTTCATTTCGTTCTGTTCTTTTCACGTTGCGTTGTCCCTTCAGTTTGGTGACAAAACATTTGGGGGGTTCCTCAGCGTTTGGGCTTCGGTAACTTTCGTTAGTCACAGCAATCCGCTCGTATCTAGCCGAAGTAGGTAGTCGGGGTACCACTTACGGTACGGAGTCCAGAGCGTGTTCTTACTCTACCGATTGAGTAGATTTGGTTTTCCAGTGCGGTTGTCGCGTTGCGACTTCCGCATATCGTGTCACTTATCTAACTGGAACAGACAGGAATGTTTTTTGATAGCGTAACTGGGTTATAATATAGGGCAACATTATGGCATCTCATTTACCGCCGCGTGACCTGAATCGGTCATCATTCAAATTACAACAATTAAGGATAATTTTTCTGCGGAGAGCTGTTGTCGCTCTGCTGTAGTCCTGAAAGTCATGTTTTCGTATAATTAGACCATGACAATCAGCGAAGGAATAACACTAACAGACTATTGAACCGAAATCTGACTAGATCAGCTGTGGAACCGTTATTGGCGCACGCTAAAAGGGTGAAAATTTTACACCTGTCAGCGGGTCCGAGAAAATGCCTCTAGATCAAAAATTACGGCACCGCAGTAGTCAAAGTTTTAACTATCGCCGTTAAACAACGGAATTTATCGAGCGGTAAATTCCTTCCTTACTTCCACAATCGAGTAGTGAGCTGGCATATTAATATATTCATAGTGTGCCATCTCAACATCGCTGTTGGCTAGTCAACCCGAAAAATCGACCAATGGAAAAAATACCGTGCTTAGACTTATACAGACGGCATTACACTAATTGTTTTATCAGTTTCGGCACGTAAAATGTTTGACAGACCATGACATGTTGTGCACCGCGCCATAATTTCATTACTTTATTGTGTCATGCCGTTTAAAAAACTCAGTTTGCATCTGGTGTCGCCGTTGTTTTGACAGACACACATTGCCATACACAGATTCTTTGGTGACCTTTTACCCTTTGTCACCCTGCACGGTTAGCTGTTCCCTTGAAGCGCTCAGTCAGCAGTTCGAGGACTTAGACATTTCTGTATGCCCCGCACCGAGCCCAGGGCAATATTACCGGTATCGGTTGCAACTCACCGTCACTCCTAGCAAAGCTATAAAATGTCATCTTCGGCGATTTGACGAATACGAGGAACTAATACAAACTGCTGGTTACGTCGCATGATTTACAATGACCATTTTCTCACAGTCGTATGATGATAGGTAAAAGGCTGACTGTGCAAAGCAGGCAGCTGTACGGTCTAATGAAACCTGAAGGCGTTTGGTCCTTTGACGTCTGTAATTACAGCTGTATGGTATATCAGCTGGCACGCTACTGACATTGGACTAAATAATCCGCACACTGCAATACTGAAATGCATACAATCAAGTGAATCAATCGTTATTTCGGTTTCTGTTTAAACGTGCGAAGTTGTATTCGATGACGATAACGCTGAGGTACTGAATCGATCATTTCCGTGAGTACGTTTGCACAGGTGCCGTCAATAACACACTAGCGTCTCTCTGCCTTATTCGGGGGAGACCGTATTCATACATTTCCTCGCAGAACACATTTAGTGCTCGAAAAATGATGATAATCATGGCTTTGGCACCGAACCAAGCGGTGGCGCTCGATAAACGGTGCCCCATCCGTGGTGTAGTCTGGAAGGCGATCATGGTCTGGGTAGTGCTCCTGCGCATCTGCGGCTACGTTTTCGCTCCCACCGAAAAGCCATCGAAATGGACGAAGTGTTTACAATGCATCTTGAGCGTCTACTCTGCATTAATATTACCAGCTAAGATGCTGACTCTGGTGGATGCTATCCGGTCGGGCTACGGGGATCTGTCCAACTGGTTTACCTCCCAGATTATGAAACTACTGGACGTGACGCAGATTTGCAGGAATGTACTGGCGATGATTCTTCTCTGCTGGTTTAGCCGACGCATTGCACAACTGATACACGCACTTGACGAAAGTTTTGCTGCTTGTACAGATAAAAAAAGCCTTCGTACCATTGCTCTTAGTATGGCGCAATTTTTCTTGATCGTATTAATGAAGAACGCGTATCGAATGCATGCCAGACAGTTTGACCCTTGCGTGACCCATCAGATCGTGCATTTTCAGCAGCGCTATCCTTTTATTCAATCGCCAGTTATTGCGGAATGGGTTTACCGTGTTTACTGCTCTCTGGACAGAACATTTTACATGGGATGCGACTTCCTTGGGGGTTGCATGCTGGGCAGGGGATAAAAGGTGGCAGTGGCACCTGCCACTGGCAATTGCTACCGGCAGTGGCAGTTCTGGCAAGCGATAAAACGTGACAACCGTCGGAATCTTGAAATGATATGGTTCTGCCATTAAAAAGTTCAGAAGGAAGTAAGTCGCCTCTATACAACCGATCTCTCGCCATTTGAGCTTGAGAGAAGTGCATACTGCATGGCTTCATGTGCTTGAGGCAATCCGCTATTGTGCACTGGATCAAAAAAGCACTTAGCAAAGGACACTACGACTTCGTTTGGTTATCGTATAGTTTCCTAAACAGTGCAATACTGCAAGCCATAATTATACGATTCGTGTAGATCACAATTGTTTCACCGCTACCTTTTGGGATACCACCTTGAGGGACACCGATTTAAAGAATGCGACATTGGTCATTCTTAGTTATTATGGTTTTCTTGAGTTTTTTTAGGCTATTCTCACTATCAGGTTTTCTTAGATTAATTCCGAGGTTTTTTCTTGGTTTTCTTATGTTTCGGATAATTTCTCAAGAAAACTTAAGACATAAACAAAAATCAGCATAAGAAATCCTAAGAAATCCTAAGGGAACAAATAAAACTAAGAAATTTTAAAAAAATAAAAAAAGTTAAGAAAACTAAGAAACCAAATAAAACTACGAAGACTAAGAAAATTGTATGGCTACAGTACAACCACTGCAGTCACTACCAGTCCCATTACCACCACCAGTACCACTATGCTTATACCCTTAGGGTAAAATCGTAATATACCCCACGATTATTATGACGTAACCCGTTGACCTCATTCGACTCAGCATCTCTTTCTGGGTCGAATAGTCAAGACTTTTCGGGAGGAATAGTCATCCAAATGTCACGGAGCAAAATACAATTATATAGCGTTTTACCATCACTCGCGTGCAGTGTGTTTGTTTTTACGCGGCTATATAGAAATCTGATTAAACTAAGATGAATAATCTAAGAAAAATGAAACCCTAAGAACTTAAGAAACCACCGCTGAAATAAAACAATAATTTGGGTTACCTAAGAAGAAACCTAAAAAACATAAGAAATAAACGAAACCTAAGAAACCCAAAAAATCTAACAAACAGTAGAAACCTAATAAACCTTAGAACCCTAAGAAACAAAAGAAACCTAAGAAACCAAAGAAATGATAGAAATCTAAAAAACCTAAGAAACCTAAGAAGAAACCTAAGAAAAAAATAAGAAAACTAAGAAGCCTAAGAATAACCTATGGAATCCCTAAAAAACTTAAGAAACCCTACGAAAAAAAGGAAACTAAGAATTTGAGTTACCTAAGAAAGAAACCTAAGAAACCTAAGAAAAAAACGAAACCTAAGAAACCTGAAAAACCCAAAAAATCTAAGAACCCTAAGAAATAAAAGAAACCAAAAATCCTAAGAAACCCAAGAAAACCTAAGAACCCTAAGAAAACCTAAGAAACCTAAGGAACCTAAGAATTTACCTGCGAGTTTTTTGGGTTAAGAATTTTTGGGAACCTAAGAATTTACCTGCGAGTTTTTTGGGTTAACCTAAGAAACCTAAGAACCTAAGAAGGAACCTAAGAAACCTAAGAAACCTAAGAAACCTAAGAAACCCTAAGAACTGAAGAAACCGTCGCTGATATAAAACAGTATTTTGGGTTACCTAAGAAAGAAACCCTAAGAACCTAAGAAACCAGCCGTTAATGTAGAACGGTAACTTGATCCCGTGACCTTTTTCTGAACAAATTGGCTATAGGAAGTTGATTTCTGCTAGGGAAACATATGAAAATTTAATTATAAAATATATAAATCATTGTCGGCCATGACCTTTAAATAACCTTTTCCTCTCAAAAGGTCATGGCCATTCGACTCAAAAGAAAAAACTGAATCGAATGGCATCATTGGTTACGTCATAGCAATCGTGAGGTATATTCCCATTATACCATGCTGACAATTGCTGTACGTACCAGCACCAGTGCCACCGCCATCATCATTACCGCAACCACTTCTTGAACCAGTATCAATAACTAGAATTACCGGCGACTTCTTTCTGAATTTTGTAGATGTTTTCTATAGAGATTATCATTGGAACCATATCATTTCGAGATTCCGGCAGTTGCCACGTTTTATCGCCTGCCAGAACGCGTAGTGGCAACTGCCACTGCCGGTGGCAATTGCCAGTGGCAGGTGCCAGTGCCACCTTTTATCCCCCGCCTGCATGCTGACGGTTATCTTGCTGACCAGCGAAGGAATGCGTGCTACTGCACGAGACTTAGATGCTCGACTGATAAAGAAGGGAACAGTGGGTGTGGCCGAGTATTCCCAGCGGATGCAGGTCTTGACGAGTGTCCGTCGTTTGGATGCGTATTTGTCGCTGATTGTGGGCCTGCAGTGTTACGGTGCTTTAGCTGGCACCATCATCTTCACCTTCACGTGCAGCCGGAATGCGGCCGGTCAGCCGCCCATGGCGTCATGCTTGATCAGACGAGGAACTTTTTTATGAATAACAGAAAATATGAAGTTTATGGAACATTAAAGTCCTGTGCTTCAGTTTATTGCCAAGACAGCCAAAAAAACAAATCTAATTAAACCATGAAGACCTAAGAAAAACCTGAGAAACTTCGACCCCAAAGAAACCTAAAAGATGAGAACAGAAAATAATGATTATGACAGTAATTGTAGCCAGTTTTTTGTGTAGGGTCAAAAACTGGTCCATGTGGCCGAAATTTGCCTGCGCATTGGAGAGAAGGAGTGGAAGAGTGATGAATGGAAAACCATGTATCGCCGTAGCAGGCGCTGCGAACCGGGGTGTCCACTGTGGCGGGCGTGGTAATCACGAGGGAAAGTGCCATGCAGGTGCAAGCCGGGCGCAGTTGATTTGTCTTATTTGAATGTTATCGATTTTAGCTTTTTCGTGCGTACATGTACTTACATCTGGGCTGCCAGTGACGCAACTAATCACTCGCTGTATTTGCTGCTTCCATTTAAGCTTCGGTTGCAAATAATACTCACTAATGATTATTTAAATTCTGGCAGGTGAGTGCCGCTCTTTTGAGCACTCTGGTGGTCTTTGCGGAACTGGCTCGCGCTGCCACAAGCGCAGAAACCGGCAATAGCGCCTGCAACGCCACTCAGGTCAGCAGCTACAATCACATGACAGTCGACACTACCGCACATAATCTGAACAGGATTTGCATTTCAGAACACTTAAGCACAAGAAAAGCAGGCGAATTTCCGGTTTGTCAGAAGGTCAGCACAGCATGCTGGACCCATCTGTCTATCTGTATTAATTTCTTTTCTTCGTCAACAAGCATATATCTGGGGCACTTGCAGATCAGCGTAGCTTGTGGTGTTGCACACATTTTATGAATGCAAGTTGTAGTGTGACCGCGAAAACTCTTTTTGTTATGTTGGTGGCTATTGCTTAATAAACAGTATTAGTGTTCGATAATTTTCTGTGCTGCTGCTGCAAAAGTTTTTCTGCTGCAAATGCTGTAAAGCTGCTGCAAAGTTTTCTGCTGCTGCCGCACACATTTTGTGCTGCTTAGCTTGGACGGGTGCCAAGAAACTGCTGCTGCTGTAAGCAAAAAAAATAAATACAAAGAAATGCAAGACATGTAGCTCAGTAGTTCAAAGAATAAAATAATATAAATTAGCCCAAAAAAAATTGTAGTCTCTAAACGTAAAAAGGTCATACCAGAACATTTTCTTTCCTCAATTACTGGCCTCTATGTGCCGGGCAAAACCGCCGTCTTAAAAGCCTTTGCTATATTTTATTTATTTAAATTGCCTGATTTTGTTTTACCTTTGCTATATACGAGGTACATCTGCTATATTTATATATGGTTATAATACCAAATTTCCGTCAATACGCTGCCGTTTTAGGCCTTCATGTCGATTCCTGCTTTAAAGTCCGCACATGTAGAATATTTACAGTCAGTACAGTTATTATCATAATAATAATAATGTTATAATTAAGTGCGCTACCACAATGTTAATGTAAAATTTTGGACTCACTTTTTAATCGAATTTCCAGTGCCGAAAGAACAAAAGTATTGATATCAAAAGGCAGTCTGCACTCTGCATTAACATCCATATAAACGGCGTCGCAGTTACCTACCCAACGTTCCAAAAATATATGCTGGAAATAATATGCCTCTTGCCTAACTGCAGCTCTGAGTTTCTATGTAGCATACGCGACATTCTGCTGAAGCGCATCTAACGTAGTAGTGTACATATGTAAAACATGGAAGTACAATACGAAACTGGATTGAGAAAGTCTAAAGCGGTAATGCTTACACACCGCATACGTACCGCGTGCCTTGCGCAATATTATAAAATATGATTGTTATGACTGTGTATATTAACTGTCCACATCCGCATATACTGTACTATACAAAATTTGTTGAAAAAGTGTGAAAGCCAACAAACGGAAATGTGTGTCCACGGTAATTTGGTATTTACACACAGCGTTTCCGAACGGCAAATTTTTGACAAGAATACCGCTATTCCCGCAATGCACTCCTTCTGATGGCGTCTACTGGAGCACTTACTGGATACTTATGCCCTTGGCAGACCCGTTTGTGTAGAAAACGATGGAAGGTAGCCGCAATTACAATTAGATTGACCTAATTGGTCCGTTACGTACTCATTTTGCAGCTTTCTCCAGAATGTTATTAGCGCTACGTTGCTAACGTTTGCGAGGTGCAGTACAGACTCTGTACGTATGCCGCAATAACTGTAGTAAAAATAAAAAAATTAATAATATTGCCTGCTGGGTCTCGTGCGCAGCGTTTAAAACTTAATAAAATATTCTAAGGCTGTTCCAGACAAAGCGATAAAGCTTCTTTCTAAAAAAGAAGTACACCGCAACCATTCGTCTTTTACACACAGTCCGCAAAAAGTGTCAGCAAGAGAAGTAAACAGACAAACTTAGTTCTAATTATTTCTCCATAACTTTTGAACACGGTTTAATAATTGCTGCGTACCAAAAGGACCAGATCTGAAATCATTTCCGTGACCGTTGTCAATGTAGACATCTCCTAATTCTTATTTCCAACATTCTGCAAATGCCAAACACGGGTGTACAGAGGATATACAGTTATTTTCTCTCCACCATAAAATGACTCGGTTGTTGTCACAGTTGAACGGTATCACCATAAGTAACTGCTTGAAGAAAATCGGATAAAAGAAATCAAAATTTAACTGTACTTCGAAGGTTGAACTAAAATAGGCACACCGAAAGCCAATATTTGGTTTCACCTAGCGAAAAAAACTGAGAAAAATAAAGAAGAGAGAACAACGGTCAACATACCTGGCTGCAATTGGTACTCTTCGATCCGCAGCAAACTGGGCATTTGCAACCATTGGCCAGTTCAGCAAACCGAAGCAGAGTGCTTATCAAAGCAGCACCCGTCTATGAAAATGAAATGAACATTCTTCCTTAATGCCAGAAAGAGATCTTTCCTTTTATTCAAGGTCATACGGATTTACAAAATCTTGATTTAATCTTTTTTGCTCTATGGAAACGCCTGAAAGCAACCTGGAAAAAATGCTTAAGAACTATCATCTTATGCGCAGAGCTGTGCTAAACAAAAAACCTTAAAGAAAAGAAAATGCAAACAAGTTGAGTAATGACTGCTATAAGTAGCTGTGAAACTGCTATGACCCGTACAGTACTACCCGGAAAAAGAAGATTTCAAAAGATTTCGCAGTGCAACTACTTGTGTGTGGAACGCTGTTACATATTGCCATGTGCTGTAATCTATCAGCTACTCCATTGTTCCAGAGAAAAACTCTGTATGCTTTGCAAATTATATCTGAGTTAACCGGCAGTAATGAGTGTAAAATCTTGCAAAAGTTATTAATATCTCGTCTGTACTTAGGTAACTCTGCATCAAAAACATTCGGACCTTCCGGTTCCTGAGCGCTCGTAACCTTTCGAAACCAATCTGACAAAGCGGTCAGTATAACGGAAAAGAGCATTTGGGAGTAAAGGCAACGTTCCGAGCATTTGCTGTTTTCCTGACGCGCGCCATCAAGATGCAGTACAGGCGTCGAAATTGGATTCCGCTTCAAGTCTTCAGCTTTGGTCCCGTACCGCTGTGTTTGCGTTCCATCGTTTTGATGGCATATCGCACTGTTTACCACTTTTTTGGTGTTTTTTTTTATGCTAATTGCTAGTCTAAATTGTGAAATGTTGTTCCGTGGATAGTAAGTTTTTGTTTGGCATTATCGTGTTTAGTTAGTACCTTATCGCGTACTTTAGTACCTTATGGCGTACCTGCTGTTCTGGGGCGGTCATGTACTGTACGGAAGCTAGTTTCGCTACAGAAAGGGGTGTACGAGGCCTTAGTGTATATGGGTATCATTGATTGCAAATATTTTTCATGATCAGCTCTCGTTCGATCGTTCGAATTCCCCCTTCGTCACCTTTTCCTCACAGCTTTTATCATCCAGTTGATCCTTCTATCATCCAAGTAATCCTTTTATCATCCAAGTAAGATCTTTCCTGGAGTTGCGGAAATAAGCAGGTACATGAACAGAGCACCAATATCGGTTTTCTAGCATTGTGGCGTGGCGAGTAGGCAATCTTCCCCAAGGAAAGCCTATCATTCCTTCCGTTATAATAACCTTCCTTACGAAACAACGATCTAGAAATCGGCAAAACTAGTTTGATTTTGCTCCAAAGATTATACATTCCTAAACTTCGCCCCAACCAGAAGAAAAATCACTTCCCTCCCCAAGACGAATTCGCTTCAACCGTACAACAGATGTGGGCAATTTGTGCCGTATTTTTTGTGCTGCAGTACTTACGGCTGGTTTGCGGCTTTGCAGCGCTCAAAGGCACGGTACAGGTCTTCCAGTGTTATACTATATCCAAAGAGGGGTTGTACTTGTATCTGCCTCGTTTTAAAATAGATTTTTTTGATGGCGAAATTATTTCTCGGTGTTTCCGCATGTGAGCGGAGAAGCGGCTCACGTACAGCGATAAAGTCTTTCAAAGGATTTCAACGTATTGCGCCGTGGTGCAATGGTACTGCCTACGCAGATCTAACGACGTAGCCGGGGTTCGATTCCCCCATCGGCGCCTTTTTCAGCCGTTTCTCGGTTTCTCTCGGATTGCGCCCTGCTTAGACGCATTTCTGAAAACTGCTATTTTTAGCGTTTGCCAGTCGCGAGATGGCATATGCCATTGCCGGTGCCCGGTGTCACTGCCATCGTTTTCACCTCGGTATTTGCAGTTGTGCACTTTGTTGGTATACGATAAAAATCACACACGCTGCGCGCAGCTCGGCCTGACGTGTTGGCCGCAGCGGCCAAGGTCAAAACGAGGGATGGAAAAACAAAGGAAGGAATTTTCTTTGGTCGAAAAGAGGAAGAGAAAATAAAAGGAGGGGAAATTCTATTGTCAAAAAAAATGAGAATATTTCTAGTCAAAGAAATTATGGATCACAATATCAGGATTTGGGGATGATACCAGACGGTGTACATGGTTGCAAGAAAAAGATTTCTTTACAGAATATGTAAGTGTTTTCATGTAATCAGGGAAACAATTAGAAATGGTACATTAGAAGTACAAAAATGATGAAACATTATGAATACATAATTTCGAGAAATGCGCAAAGCAGACATATTCGTGTTAGACTTTCCCTTTGGTTCTAAAATGACAGCATAAACAGCGACCTTTGATGGCGACCCGCGAAAACAGTAATATGAAAAGGCAGGTGACAGTTTGGACCGCGCAAACTTCTTTCCTCTTTTTTACCTTCCTTTAATTTTCCTTCCTTAAATTTTCCCTTCCTCTTTTCGACCAAAGAAAGTTTTTTCCTTCCTCTTTTCGACAAAAGAGAATCCCTTCCTTTAATTTTCCCTCCCTCGTATTGACCCTGCCCGGGCGCGGCCAGGCAGACCTGACAATGGTACAAGTTGATCAGGCGGATACAGTACGTCATTATTGCACATAAATCGATACTAGTATCACGACTGTACATTATTACATACCGATGACACTTTCGTTAACTGGCATAACAATCATGGTGCTGCAAAGCAGACATTTCAAACAGTCCGAAAAGAAGACACTTCAGTTGCTACTCCATGTATGATTGTTCTCACAGTCGTGTGACGCTTCAGCAAAAGCAGCTGTATCGTTAAATGAGAACTGAAAATGGGTGTACATTAATGTGTTATCTCAGGTGGCACACAGTCTGATCTGTTGATATTGGCTAAATAATCCGTTAATTGCAAAACTTAAATTACATACACGGACAATGATGCACGCCACCGTTGTCCTGTGATCGCGTTTCAAGTTGTCTTCGATGGCGATAATGCTAAATCAGTGGAGATACTGAATCGATCATTTCAATGCCCAGTCAACAACACACTAGGTTTTCTGCCTCGATCGGGCGAGACCGTGCAGTATTCTTGCTGAATACATGCAGCGCTCAGAGAAGAATATTATGGTGCTGGCAAATAATCAAGCGATGACGCTCGATAACTGCCGCCCCATCCGTGGTGTAGTGTGGAAGGCGACCATGGTCTGGATGCTATTCCTGCGCATCTGCGGCTATGTTTTCGCACCTACTGAAAAACCATCGAGATGGACGAAGTTTTTACAATGCATATTGGGCATCTACTTTGCGTTAATATTGGCCGCTAAGGCGCTGACTCTGGTGGATGCTATCCGGTCGGGTTACGGGGATCTATCCAACTGGTTTACTTCCCAGATTATGAAACTACTGGACGTGACGCAGATTTGCGGGGATGTATTGGCGATGATTCTTCTCTGCTGGTTTAGCCGACGCATTGCACAACTGATACACGCACTTGACGAAAGTTTTACCGTTTGTATAGCAAAGAAACGCCTTCGTGCCATTGTTCTTGCTGTGGCGGTATTTTTCCTGATCGTCGTAATGAAAAATGCGTATCGAATATATGCCAAACAGTTCAACCACTCCGTCGCCCAACACGTCCTAAATTTTCAGCAGCGATATCCTTTTATTCAATCGCCAGTTATTGCGGAATACGTGTACCGTATTTACTGTGCTTTGGACCGAATATTCTACATGGGATGCGATTTTCTCGTGGGTTTCATGCTGACAGCCATGTTGCTGAGCAGCGAAGGGATGCGTGCTACTGCACTAGACTTAGATGGTCGATTGGTTAAGAAGGGAACAGTGGGTGTGGCAGAGTATTCCCAACGGATACAAATAATGACACGTGTCCGACGTTTGGATTCGCATTTGTCGCTGATAGTGGGCTTGCAGTGCTACAATGGACGCCAAAATTGTCTTACACTTATGTAATCACAAAACTCGCGCAACCAAGCACTTTTCTGTACTCAAACAGCCAAATTTTTGACTGGCCATCGGCCTGCTGACATTTACACTTGCACCTTACGCATTTCCCAACGAAAACCATCGACCAATATCTCAAACGAATGAGGAGAAAATTTCAAGCATTTTGATACCAAACAAGGTGTTCTTTATAAGATCTAAAAGATAATCCAGGCATCTAAAGTTTCTCGTAGACATAGGATTTGCATCCGCGGTTTGGTTTCAGTTTTCACACAGAAATCTTGTGCTTTTTCTACGACAAACTAAAATGGCTCGATTTTTCTCTTAGATCTCATAAAGGATGACATGTTTGGTATCGAAATTCTTGAAATCTTTTGTCTTTCGTTTGAGATATCGCTTGATGATTTTCGTTGGGAAATGCGCCAGGAACAAGTGTTCGTATTCTTGCGCGTTTTCTGTTTGTTGGTCATTTGGTCCTGGCCATTTATTTTTATTGGTCATTCGGTCCCGGACCGAATGTAAGACAATTTTGACTTCCATTGTATAATGCTTTAGCCGGCACCATCATCTTCACCTTCACGTGCAGCAGGAATGCGGCCGGTCAGCCGCCGGCGGTAACCGCTATCATCGCTCTGATCAATTGCATCTGCTCTTTTTTTCTTCTGATCTTCGCCTGCGCGTATTCATGCGAACAGGTACTGCTTCTAAAATTATATTAATTTTTGTTGAACGTTCTCAACATTTCGTCGTAGATTACATATTATTCTGTCACTATACTTTTTTGTAGGGTCAAAAACTGGTCCAAGTTGCCCAAATTTGCCTGCGTATTGGAGAAAAGGAGTGGAAAAGGGATGAATGGAAGACCATGTATCACCGTGGCAGGCGCTCCGAACCCGGATGTTTCACAGTGGCGGGCGTGGTAATCACGAGGGAGAGCGCCATGCAGGTGCAAGTCGGGCGCCGATTAAGTTTAACTGTCATATTAGAATGTCAACGATTTGCGATTTCTATGCGTTCCTCTTACTCAGGACTGTCAGCGGCGTAGATGGTCAATAACTGTTGTTTGCTGCTTCCAGTTTGGCTCCGGCTGACGTGAGGTAACACGCACTAATGATGAGTGTATTTCCGACAGGTGTGTACCGCTCTATTAAGCACACTGGTGGTCTTTGCGGAACTGGCTCGCGCCGCCACCGGCGCTGAAACCGGCATCAGCGCCATTAACGTCACGCAGGTCAATGGCTACGAGCACTGGAAAGTCGCTACCGAACATAATCTGACGAGAATTTGCTTTCTAGAACACCTAAGTGCAGGAGAAGCCAGGCGTATTTCCGGTTGTTTCATGCTGGACCCACCAGTCTATCTCAGTTTCATTACTTCGGGAACAGGCCTACGTTTGGAGCGATCTCAGATCTGTGTAGCTTATTGTGGTATTGCAAACCCTTTACGAGTACAAATTGTCGATGATTTTCAGTGCTGATGCAAAAATACTGCCCAGATTGCATGCTATGGTTTAACTTGAAAGACTGTAAAGGAACCGCTGCTGCTGCAACAAAAAAATATAAAATGGAAGACATACAACTCTGTAGTTTCAAGAATAGATCTGCACTGAGTTTAAGAAAATAGTAGTTTCTAAAAACTGAAAGGCAGCACCAAAGCTGTAACTTTCCCTAATTTGTATCTCCCGTCAGAAACGCCTTCTGCTGCTAAAATCCATTTCGCTACATACGACTTTCATTAGGAAACGAAATAGCAAATAACTCGGGTTTGTTATATTCAAACTGAGAAAAATTCCCGGAAAGAACCACTGACGGTGTCTGCCATTTTTCTCCTGATTTTCTTGAGCAGTTTTTATCATTTTTTTCAACACTCCCATTTACTTTTTTGGTAGCACAAAATGTAATTTGTTTAAGAACTTTTTTACCTTCCAGTAAGGATTAATAAACAAAACAGTCTCCGGAGACGTCTTTTTTTAGGAAAATAAAAACCATAAGGGACTAGATACCAAAAACAGAAAGCGAAAGCCGGACGGCAACACGCTTGAAAAAAACTGCATTTGACGGTGAACAAACGTTTATGGGTGCGTTAGATTATCTAGGAAATCCATAAATTGTACTATTTATTGGAGCGAAGAGTATTGAATTCAACAGAAAATACCTCCGTTGTACATTAAGTACTTCAAATGACAAAGAGGCGAATTAAGGAAAGCTGTTTTTGGAGTGCCCTTTGTAAAGGCTCCCCTTAACATTTGTACGATGCCGCCCTTTACCCTGCCTGTCAACTGAAATACCGCTACAGTATTCCAGCAAAGCACTCCTCATCATGATGTCCAGAAAACTTGCCGGTGACTATTTGGCTGTAATGGACTGGCGTTTGGCTGAGCCAAAGACTGCGTTAGACGAAGGTCTCGCCGTTTGACGTTGCTGCACACGATTGGATCCGCCTTGTGGTATACACCAAATCTTCGACATCGTAACAGTCAGTACACTGCGGCAGTCTCGTCCCAGCACAAAAAATACAATCTGTGAAATGTGTACAACTCATTGAAATTACCGTAAAATCCGATATTAACGCCCCCCCCCCCCACCCCGAAATTTACGCCCCGTGCGGTTTTAAACGCCCCCTCCCGTAGGTCAGGAAATAATAAAAGTCCCCCCCCCCTCCCCCCGAAATTATCGCCCAGGGCGTCTAATAATTTGCGGCGCCGCGCTTTTTTTGACTGTTGTTGGTACGGTCTTAGTGGCACATCTTGCTAATTTAGGTAAACTCCACTTATGCACACTCGTTAAACCATGATTTTCTAACTGATGTCTTGGTTACTGAATCATTCCTTCAAGGTTCATGCATATTAACCTTGTAAAACTGACACATCATGAGCGCGTTTCCCATTTGAAAAATTACACGCCCCCCCCCCAGGTAATAAACGCCTCTGCGGTTTCAAACGCCCCCTCCCGAGGCATTTGAAAAAATAAACGCCCAGGGCGTTAATATCGGATTTTACAGTATTTATCTGACAATTACGTAGAAAAGAAAACAACCAGAAACTTTTAAGAGCCCTAAAAATTAACTCTATTAATTACCGGTGTCACTGCATAACCGGCAGCATAGATGGTCTTGGTGAGCAGCAACACGTGTTGCAAATACACTGGAACGAGCATCAGCTCCAGAACGGCGATAGGAATGTAGCACGCAGAGTACCACACCGAGACAGCAAACAGCACCTTGGCCGTCTTCAGTCGCCGCCGCGTAATGCGGTTGTAAGCGGCATTCTCGGCCGCTGCATCACGGTTTCCGCAAAACCACCATGTTGCTTGTGTACAGAAAACGGATGTATAAATGGTCAGCAGGAGTAAATTAGGGATATAGATGCCGATCGCTAGGAAGGAAAGATAATATGAAACATTATTCTTCGTGGGACGAAATCCACAGCCTTTATATGGCATGACGAAGACGTATTGACCGCGGACATCGGATAGGAATGGGCGGTTGAGGAAGAACGAAAGCATCCAACATGTGCAAATCTACAAAAAATACAAGCTTTTTTTCAGCGGAGATATATTGATCCAACAGCTATCAACAATTTGTTGTAAGCGAAGAGCTACGTAAAAACCATGTTAAAAATATTTACTGAATCAAATCCACCAACTCAGTGATTGAAATCGGAATCGTGAACTATACAGTAAAACCTGTGACTTTGAACACTCGCGTAAATTGAACACTAGCGTACATTGAACGCTCAGCACGGAACCGGCGCGTCTCGTAGACTATAACACAGGGGGGACCCTGCGAAAAGTGAACACCTCTCTAAAGTAAACATTGAACAAATCAGCTGGAACCGACCTTGGTATCCACTAATATCCAGTACTCTTGGAATTGAACAAAGCGCAGAAAACTGGTTCCGGGGAGGAAGAAACACAAAATAATTGATCAACAGACCAGCGTTTAGTCGTCCCTTGTTGGTTTAATAAGCGTAACAGCAGACAATTTTAAGTTTATCAAGCGCGGCGCTATTGACGGCTACACCTGGGGGGCCGTCAATAAGACCAGGGGCAACCCCAACATATATAGGAACTGCCCAGGGGCGGCTCCCCAGGGGGGCAGGTGTTCTGTACATTGAACAGGCGTCTACATTGAACGGTTTTTTGGGAACCGGAGGAGTTCATTGTACACAGGTTTTACTGTACCGATATTCCAGCGCTAGGCCAAAAACTTTATGTGCACCATGCCGGGCCAAGTTGGGGCAGTTGGACAAAATAAATTATAAAATCCTTGTTCCCATCGTTTTGCTGTCATCTTCTTAGACAGTTAGTGCAACTTTTTATTGCGAATCCAGGACTGCTAAAATCGGGTATGACAGTAGCGAGCCGATCGGCGATTTTGGGGGATGGGGTGGTGGTTTGTTTTAGGTCGCTTATAAATGCGCTTCTAAGAAGGTCACCTGCAGATATTTTTTCGTGGATGTTTTTGAAAACTATTGAGTGACCGAAAAGGTGTCCATTAGAAGTTATGAGAGGAATCGTGCGCAATGCGTGCTCGCTGTCACCACGAAATAAGGCTTCGTTCCCATAGACCGGTATGTTTTAACGCACCTTCGGAAGACGAATGTTGCCTAGCGCACCTGGTGTGTTAATGTCGAATTGATATTTTCCATGGACGACATATGGATATGATCATACGAATTGATAACAATCTGATAATTCCAGTCGTTCATTTCTCCTTTTTTTTGCTCGAGCGCGTACGAGTGAATTTCATTAAAATCTGAGAAACAGAAGAAAACTATGAAACCAAAGAAACCAGCGAAACCGAAGAACACTAAGAAACCTAAGAAACCAAAGAAACCTAAGAAGCCTAAGAAATCGAAGAAATCTAACAAATCTAAGAAACCTAAGAAATCTAAGAAATCTAAGAAACCTAAGAAATCTAAGAAACCTAAGAAACTAAGAAACCTAAGAAATCTAAGAAATCTAAGAAACCTGTGTAATTAATAAAGCATTTTTGACAGTTATTAATAAATAACTAATATTGACTGAGACAATAACATACTCTTGTACTTAATACGGCGTAATAAATGGCCAAAAGTTACTTATATTTCAGTTACTGTATAACTGTCATAGTATTGCTTCCTTTTTATGAAACCAACGAAGATTCTGGTTTTCGCGTAAATATCGCTGGTGTGCGTTGAACTGGTCAGCAAACTGTCCGTCAGCACGTTTTCGTCTTCTACAAGTTGTCGGTCAGCGAGTTGTCGATTACCGACATTTTGCTGACCGACAAGTTAGCTGTCGTTCAGCAAATTAGTTTCAGCAAGATGTCGGTCAGCCAGTTTGTAAAAAAGCGAACAGTCGGTCAGCGGTTTGTCGGTCAGCAAGTTGTGGCAGTCAGTCAGCAACAAGTCGGTCATCAAATTGTCGGTCAGGAAAATGAAGGTCATAGAGTTATCGTGCTACCCTGCCGGGGCAATGCTGCACAGCGCCGCAACAGCCGTGACTTAGCTTATACGCCGCAACATGCAGCAACGTGCTATATACTGAATGTTTGCACGCTTGTCAGGAAATATGTAATGAATATTTGCACGCCCTTTTGGATGCCACGACGATACCAGCTGCGGGAAAAGATAGAGGGTGGCCTCATTCTTATTACTGTAGATTAATCTATTTGGTTCGTTACGCATCTGTTTTGCAGCACTAAACAGAATTGTTGGGAATTTTTTCAGTCTGGCGTTTCCGAGCTACGTACAGTATGTATGCCGGAATAACTACAGCAAAATTAATAATAATACGTGCATTACTGGCCGTAGTGGAATGATTGACTTATGCCGCTGAGTAAACATAAATTAAAAGTGTTTAAAAAAAGTGTTTATGCGTAAAAGATAAAAGCTTCTTTCTGAAAAATGAAATGCATCATATCAGAACATCCTTTACACACGATGCGCAGAAAATGGCCAGCAAGACTGATAAGCAGATAAAATGAATTATTTTCCATAGCCTTCGACGATGGCTGCGTACCAGAAGGAGCATATTCAAAATCATTTCCGTAACCGTCGCCAAAGTCGACATTTCCGGATCCATATTTCAAACGGTCTGCTAATGCCATATAAGAATATTTCTCTCCACCATGAAAATAGCTCGGTTCTTGTAGCAATTGAACGGTACCATAATAAACGCTTTGCGTTTATGAAATCGGAAAACGTAAGTCAAAATTTATCTTAACTTTGAAGGTAGAACTAAGTTAAAAACACCGATGGCATGATATTTTGCTTCATCTGGCGAAAAAAGAGAATAGCGGTCAACGTACCTGGCTGCAATTTGCACTCTTCGCTCCACAGTTGCAGTCTGGGCATTTGCAACCATTGGCCAGTTCAGCAAACAGAAGCAGTGTGCTTATCAAGGCAGCAGCCGTCTAAGAAAATTCAACTGAATTGCACCATTTGTTTGTTCGCCGTCAGAAACAAACAAATCCGCACGCTTTTTTACTCAAGTCTATAGGATATACGGAATCGAAGTTGCAGTATACGGAAGGTAATCTAATTATGATTGGATAAGACTAGGAGACACGTGCCTGCACGGAATTACATTCGGGTGTCTACGCATTGTGCCTGATAAGCGACTGTTCTTTATCATGAAAGAGTTAAATGTCTAGGTGAAACCCGAGGTGCGCAAAAGACCGTTCGACAAATTTGTAATATAATTTTTTTCATGGAAGCGCTTCAAAGCAACCGGGAAAAAAGTACTTATTAGCTATCACCTTATACGAGAAGCTGTGTTAAAACGAGAAACAGCAGAGTTTGGCTTATCTTTGTAGACATGTACCTGAAATGCACTTTCCCGGGTAACGATTATACCGGCCACGGTAAAACAAGCCGGCTGATTTCGGCGCTGACCGGCAACGTACACTGCCTTCCACTCTTCTTTTTTCCAGTGATCTTTCCCTATGTCTAAGCAAATGTGATCGATTTCCAACATTTCTTCGCCCTAATCATAAACCAGAAAGCCACAGTGATGGAGTAAAAAATATTTGTGACAAGAACAAATTAATAGAAATAGCCGGGACGTGTTCACCTGATTTGTAGATGACACGCAAACACAGGCGAGGACGCATAAATGCACGCAGTACACGACCAAACCAGCTAGAGACATGGCCGATGGTGGTTGACCGTCTGACGAATACTTGCCCAGTTCGAACGCATAGTAAATGAGACTGGTTACAGCAGCAATAGCGCGGTCAGCGGCTATGATCGTGAAGCAGCTATCCAAACCTCGAACGATGGAAGGCAGCTGAAAGTGCTCCAGATATTGTTGCACCGAAATGCTTCGGCACGTAGCCAGCTGCTGCCGAACAGAAAGGACGATCCGTCTGCTAACAACGCGGCATGAAAGCGCAATGACCGCCAGAAAACACAGCAACAGTTCTCGCCCGATTTTCGTCACATTAATCAATATAGCGTAGATGCGAACCGTCGATTCGCTCAGTGGAATATAAGATGCAGGAATACTTGGGAAATAGCGTATCTTATATTTAAGAAAATCACGGGGAAAGTGGCTGAATTGTTCTTCACAGAATCGATAGCCGTTTCGCGATAATATGAATGCCATGTAAACGATCATACATGTAATAACTATGCAGCTATCTTTCCGTGTGATTAGTCTCCCGTACTTCCGGTCCAACTGACCAGTCAGCTCCATAATTCGCTGGCTGGCCGACCACATGAAGCAGGTACACAGCAACTTGGAGATGAAATCCGATGCGTCAATCGCTTTGTACACCAACAGCGTGAACCAGTTAGATAACGACGGGGTTTCATACATAATCTCGTCGACGGTACCGAGTGAATTTGCAGCGAGAATGAGTGCAAGGTACAGATACGCTAAAGGACGCAATATTTTGCCTCTGTTTGAGTGCTTGGAATGCGGATAAAAAAAGAAGCCGCAAAGCTGCAACAGAATGGCCCAGACGGTGGTGATCCTCCCAATAAATCCTTGCTGGGGCTTATCGTCCATCGTGCTTGGCGCGCCCGAAAACTTGGATTCCTTGCTATGATTTAGTTTGCTTGCAGTGTCCAGCATTCTGCAGATGCAAATAAAAGTTTCCTACATCCAACCGTTAGTTCAACAAGAAACGGTTCTCAGCTTGGAAGTTTCGCTCGTAAAGTGTCCCCCAACACATACGCAGCGCTTCATGTGAGAGCTGTTTAAACTGCTTTTTTCAGGATCGTCGGTTATGATAGCAGCAAAACCCTACTCAGCCGTAAATTGTAAGTACATCATCCGTATTCCAGCGCACTCCAAAGTCTTAGCATTACTGGGAGCAGTCGCTAGCTTAACGTTGGGGTACTTACCGGCTTTGACGCAACCAGATGACAGCGGAATGTTTGACACACAGCGCAGGCCGTAGATACATTGTGGCTGTTGAAGGGGCAGGTGAGCAAATACAGTAGATCAGATGATTATTGCATATGGTCCTTTCCCGGCCGTACTTCGTGTAACTGTCGTTTAGTCCGTTGACTGACCTGCTGTCTTTTATTCCGATGGCTCGATTTTACGCTTCTGCCGTATTATACCCAATAAGTCTTGCGTTAAGTCTTGTATATATACTTTTGTATATAATCTGCCTTTTGGGCTAAAATATCACCGGTCGACATTCCGACTTGACACCGGTCATACAAGAAATCGGTGTTGATAAGAGGCATTTCTTTTACAAAGTGTACCTACATTTTACAAAGTGTATGTAATCCTCCTAAGGATTCCTCTCAGAAATACCCCGAATAGCTTCCTGGCCGGTTTTCATTTAGCAAGTTTCTTAAATTCGAATTCGGGAGATCCGTTTACCCGATCCAAGAGAGATGGAAGTACAGTACTATATCGATGATTCCGGCAATCGCAATTTGCAGCATTGCTTTTGACTCCACGCAAAAAGCCACGCACGCCCACCATTTCATTACCACGCAAAAAACTTGAAGGAAGAATATATAATACAAGAAACAGACTCGGCTTCGCCTCCGCGTTTCTTGTGGTCAACGGCCACTTTATTTTATTTAGTTTTCAATGAATATTTATTAGAATAACATATTTCGTCGAAGCATGATCGGTACATCGTATGAGCGCAAAAAACAGATTTTATATAAAACGCGGATTTGATTTTTATACTACAATAAATTTTTTAATCACCATAAAATCACCATAAATTCTCACAACTGAATTCATGATTCTGTGAACCTTAACCTGATCAATCTGGGAAGTGGAAGATAGGTCACTGGTTTTGCATATGACGAATCTGTGGAATGGACAGAACCGCCTGCTTGGTCCCCCGTTCACCTAACGGGTCCGGTACACTGGACAGTACGGGTTGCTCGGTCACCCGCTAGCGCGTTTGCTTAACGGGCCATTTGCGCTGGACAGTACCGGCTGCTTGGTCACCCGCTTACCTAACGGGTCCGGTACACTGGATAGTACCCGGGTCCGGTGCACTGGATTTTTTATTCAATTCATGATTCTCTCAAATCACCATAAATTTTCACAACTGAATTCATGATTCTGTAAACCTGGACAGTGCCGGTAGCTCGGTCATTCTTTCTCTTAGCGGGCTCTGTGCACCCGCTAGCTCGGTCACCGGCTAGCTCCTTTACCTAACGGGACATTTGCGCTTAACAGTATTGGCTGCTTGGTCACCGGCTCACCTAACGGGTCCCGTACCTTGGACAGTACCGGTTGCTCGGTCACTCGTTCGCCTAACGGTTCTGTGCACTGAGCACTGGACAGTACTGGTAGCTCGGTCACCCGCTCACCCGCTCACCTAACGGGTCCCGTTAGGTGAACGGTCTGCTAATTCGATTCATTCTGAGTTAAATAGTAGAAATGACTTTCATTTTTTAGCTATATTTTAGTTGGCTTACGTGGCAACATTGCCTCGTTAAAAATACCCCGATAATACTTATTATTACAATAATCTATTTGCATTTGGTGAAGGTAGTCATAACTCTTCTGCTTCGGCGTTCCAAGCGGGAGAGGTTTTGAAAGAAATGGATACTATCTGGCCGGGTTTTCGACTACGGGCTTTCAGAATATACCTAATATTGGTTTGGGTCAGTCTTTTCTGGTTTGCCGTCTCTGGTGTATCCCATTCGTGGCTATATAGATCTGAATTAGGATAAAGAGTTTTCCATGTTGAAATTCTTCGTTTTCCTTTTGAACCGTGTACCTGTAAGACGATGATTCTGTAGTTCGATGAATAAACAAACTGCTTCCTTTAACGGTTGTCAGTAAAGTTTGCAATTTTCGCGTTAGTACAAGGGGAAAAACAAGTTTGTGTGACGTTACGGCAACACATTAGGTCAAATCAGGCGCCGTACATAAGCACCATGTACACCCACAACGTAAAACACCAGCCGGCTGACATTAGAAGTTCAAGGGACTGGTTCAGCTAGACTTGTTTTTCCCCTATATTCTATATACGTACCCGTACCAATCTGGCCGTATTCTGTAAATTTAGTTTCAATATGTAAAAAAAGCCAAATATAAAATGAAAACTTATCGGACAAATAAAAAAAAGGAAACCATTATAGGCACCCCCTAAAACCCCCGTTTAATTTAGGCACCCCTTTTAGCACCGTTTATTATATGTAGACACCCGTTTTTAATTAATATGGTATATAAAATAAAAAAATATATAAATTATGTGAACGTATTATTGATCATTCGAACATGAATAAATTTCAGCGGTCAGGCATTAACCATTTACAATTTTAAATAAGAAATGGAAGAACCCACCAAAAGGATAAATAAAAAAGAAAAACCGTTTTAAAATGTAAGAATGTATTTTTAAGTCTAAGAAAAAAAGCCTTAGAACAAACTCTTAACAAACCATGTTAAATTTGTTTTCCCGTTTCGGTTCGCTTTTTTAGCGCATGTCAACACTGGTGCAGTTTCTTAGTTTGTCATTGAACTTAAAAACTTACTATGGACAAAAGGTCAATGTAATAGTGTTACCCAACTATACTAGAAGCTGATTACCGAATCTCCTGGAAAGCCTGATGTACTAGTACTTAAATCGACGCAAGAGAAAAATTATTGCACCATTATATCTGAATAAAGTTGCATTACCATCTGACCAGTTAGAACACTGAATCTATTATATATCACATTAATTTAAAAATGGTGCCTATAATAAACAGGGTGCGAAAAGGGGTGCCTGTAATATACTGGGGTTTTAGGGGCTGCCTATAAGGGTAACCAATAAAAAATGCTTCAACGCACGGAAATTTGGGGCGCAAAGCCAATTATGTGTGCGCCGTTTGTGTAGCACATAGCAGTCACCTTAAAGATACAGTAATATTATTTACATTAGGAGTACCAAAATATAATTATACTTGGGACCTTAGGTTAGAGGCACTGCAATAGCGCATTTGTACAAAACATTCGTCCATTAGATAACTCCACATGATATGTAGATGGTTGGCATCAGCGTCATCAGTGGGGCGTGCGCCGTGGAATGGTTGTCGGCGAAACTCAAGAATTTAAATTTTTCGCAGTGTCTTCGTATCCTGAAATAGCCCACTGCCGCCAGACAAATGCCGCTACTGCAGCGCACTGCACTTAATCGATCCGTTTCCGGTCTGTTAAGCGGACTACACAGTATCCAAGTTTCCCGCCCACTACATGCGTTGCTGTGGCATGTCTAACTTTCATTCCGATCGAACGCGGCGCCGGGACTGCAGAACGCAGACCCGCACATGCTCCATCACCATGGACCTAAAGCAACGTACTGCGTCGGCTTTCCCAAGAAACGATTTTGCAAACGTGTTTTTTTTGTCATTAATTGTTGTTGCGCTATCTGCGTCCGTGGAAAACTGTCATTGCGAGTAAAGAAGGTGTGATGATTAGTCATTACGCGTAATGAGAGTGTCTCCAAGTTGTTCCACGTGTAACGACCAGCTTACGCTGGTAAATTTAAATAAGATCAGCAGCCTTTTGATGCACCTCAACCGTACGATGGACAAAGATGTCCCATGTTGTTGGAGCAACAAAATCCTACACTGATATCATCGCTGATTTAACGTCATTCGCCACCGATGGCAATCATTACAAATTTACGATCACTGCAGCGGTGGCGCTCGCAGTATGCTTATAGAAAGATTAAGTCTTTGTTTGAAGCACAATAACTAAATTTTATTTATTGTGATTCAAGCCTAGACCTTACAAGGAAATCGGTAACCAGACCAGGTAAAAAGTGTTTTATTTAACTTTAGAAATAATTGTTGTTTTAATGACAACAAATAGTTGTTGCTTTTTCTTTACCGGTTTATGGTTGCTGTTTCTTATCTGCATGCACAATGACCAATCAGTCGGGTAAAAAAAGCGGAATTCAAACAAATTTTTTTTAATAAGGGTCTCTGAAGGATTTTACGCTGACTTGTGTTTTTGGTATACCGGGTGGCTAAATGAAGTCGCCGGCTAGTTTACAAACCGACAGTAAGCCTGTGGAATGGTACATTGGTTTTTTGCAAGTAAATTAATTTCCAAAAATGGGTGAAGTTGGAAAGCGTCCTGAACCCAAAATCCCAATTTTGCTATTTTAAAAATATTCCAGTCCTGATGCTTTTAGTGGGCATCAGTCAGGATACTTATATAACAATACGCCAGCGCAAATTTACGCTAACTGAAATAAATCAGTATCAAAATGGAAAAGTAAGTCATTACACTAATTGAATTACCGAATGCCACGTCACTGTTTCGGGGATCGGATTTGTGTTTGTTATTTTAATTGACCGTAAAGAGCTGCGCCAACCTATTACATGTGGTCGGTCAAGAAACCGGATGATCAGATCACACCAAAATTTAGTGAAATCCACTAACAGATGTTTCGAACTTAAACTTCCTACCGACGCTTTAGGAATTATTCTAGCTTATTATCTACGTTACTACGTAATTTTATAGTCCAAGTAATTTTGCATTAAAAATAATTACCATTCTCTGGAGTAGAAGAAAAAAATTCAAATATCGCTTACATCAGAGAAGTATTGTTTTATTGGATTATTCACATAACATTGGTTAAACTCAGAGCTGCGCAGCTCTTATCATTCAACACATTTCAGCACTCATCACTTGAGCACAGCCAAGAGTAGGCAACCCAGTTGAACAGAATGTTTTCTAACGCTGCCTGGCAATCTGTCTAGATCTAGATATATCTAGATGCCATATCTAGATATTATATGGACGATTTCGTACGTCTCCAAAAATTCGACCCTTTATTTTCGATACGTATTCATGGTATTCATACGTATTCTGCCGGCATTCGTTCGTGTTCTGCCTGTATTCCGCCTTATGCGCTCCGTATCCATGAGAGTCTAACTGCAGCGGGTCCTGTATTCCGCGTATTTCACCAGTATAGAATAAGAAAACATGGAAGAATACAGGCAAAACACGCAAGAATTCTGGTATAGGGCCCGCTGCAGAGAGACATTTAATGGATATGGGGCGAATAAGCTGGAACACAGGCAAAACAAACAAAAATACCGCCTGAAAATGTGGGAATACTAGGGATACGTAGCGAAAAATGTTAAGTCTAATTTTTGGATTGGTAGCCATAGGTGGATATACCTGTGGTTATTACCCGACGCTCTTGAAACTCTGCTGTAATAGACACATGGCCATAGAGTCGAAAATGAACCATTTTCAGGTTCATAGCATTTTCTCAAAATTTTAAAATGAATTTTAAAATTTTTGAAAACCATTAATTTTTAAAATCGGGAAAGAATGCTATGGATATTACTATAATTATATTGATTCACTCGACTTTATGGCCATGTGTCTTTTATAGCAAAGTTCCAAAAATATCGGGGTTATAATCAGACTTTTGATACACAACAATGCATTTTAACTTTTCATCCATTTTGGTACGCCATATCTCGGCCACCGGATGCTGCGCTTGCAAACGGTTTTCAGAACAATGTACAGAAATAATTTAGCTTTAGAATGACATAAAGTATTACAAAAAATTGATTCGGATTGCGCGAAAGCGGAAGTTTTAGTGCATGTGTCCCATTTTCGACACCATGTACCGGGATATTTCCTCTAAGCAGCGGAATTGGAAATATTTGCATAATTCATTAATTTTATGTTTATATCCACCGTCACTTTTAGATGAAATCCTGATTTCAGCTGAAGCATGCCTAGAGTGGCACAATCCGCTTGTTTGAACCAAGAGCAATAATTTTCAGGGAATATTCCCCCTTACATTAGTCTGCGAGTTTTGTGATGAGATTGTGTTACGTAAAATTAATAAGTAGCTTGCACATGACAAGCTTTTCGAAATTGTACGGCAACTGTACAGCATTCCGGTATAGCGAAGAACGCTTTAGGCATCACGAAAGAGCTTAAGCAAAACATATTCACAAAAATCTGCCTTGGACTAACTGGATATTATAACATGAAAGCGCTTTGGGGCCACGTAGTATACTAGCAGCTAAGATTACGCACACAATTAGGCTGCTGGCGCGGCAGGAGGTCTGCCGCTGTCCACCTTCATCCCATTAAGCCTCGCTTCGTTCGGCGGACAATCGATCAGAGAAAGATCTAACCTAAAGAGCATGTCATGTTATCCAGGGACTCTGGTGCTCTGAAACACAATATTTGAGCACTTCGGGTGGGCGCTACAGCCGTGTGTTTCTCCATAAAGGAGGCATAATTCACAATTCGATAATTTAAATACAGTATCTTTTCTTACAGAGGATCCTCGATTCGATGTTCTTTCTGGGAAAATTCGAACCCCACTTTGCCATAGGAATTGTTGTTCTCTCCAGCACATTTCCCGGTGGACGCCGGTTTGTAAGATGCTTTCGTTGTACCGTCGCATGTTAAAAACTGAGCATTGGATGCATATACCGAGTCTTGCTGCAAAAGGTCATAACTATTTATTGCGAGAATGTTGTTCAGAAAACTCACCCGGCAAACATTTGCTTACCTTTTGGTTGTATTTCCGTAGCTGTTCCTGCATTATAACCGCCAGATCGTCATGGAAGGTATTCGAAAATTCATATGCATGAATTTTGCTGTCCGGTTGAAAGAGAGCCATGATGCTGAGACGGAAAAAAAATTAGAAAATCGATTAAGTAGAGACAAAATTTTCGAAGAGCAGCAATAAGTTTCGCAAAATTACCACGAACAAATCAAAGGAAAAATCACTTCGCAGAATAATGGATAGGTAAGTGGCGCAAACCATTACTTTTATGGAAGTTTCGGTGAACATCATGAAATTGCTGAAGACAACTTCCGCGGGGCACCACTGGCAGTAACCTACAATTGCTAATAATGTTCGCAGAGTCGGAAGTTTTTGATAATAGCTGCGTGCTAATTATTGGTGATTAATCGGGAGTACTCAAGATTTATGCTGCACTGTATATTGCATTCAGCTGTTTTCTTCGTTTAAAAAGTATAGTTATGAACATAAGGTGAGCGTACGGCTTCATCGGATTAAAGATCGGTTAATTTATGGCTGGTGCCTGGTTGGTGCTGGTATGCTGCGAATTCTCGTTGGCTTTTTAGAAAAGTGTATAAGGTACTACGAAGGCCATGCACTATGGAGCACTGGAACGTGAAGTACTTCCCACGGTTGTTTTTTTTTTGTTTAACCATAAATTATGCCAAATTACGCTTGGCCAGCTTCAACTAGTCATGCAAATAGTGCATTTGCAGGTAACTAACAGAGTACTCTGTAAAGACCGCGCGACTAACACGAATATTTTTCATGCGATCCAGTGAAATGCAGACTACGCTCTTACCGTTAAGTTATTTCAGACTATTCAATGAACACTGAATAGCGCTTTACCGGCTGAGTTTACCCGCTACAGCTGGCTCTTTGTTGAAAATAGCGCCCACCTGAGTTGACGATAGGACGAAGTTGTGCGTCGGCATTCACCGAACACACGAAATCTTCAATTATTCTTATGTTTTTTTAATGTTTAAAACTGTATATTTTTATCGCTTTATCTTTATCTTATCTTTTACTAAGCGTTAACTCGCGCTGGTGTATTGTTATGCGTCCTGGCTGATGCCGATTAAAAACAAAATTTTGTTGGTGTTACTTTAATGTGCACACTTAGGTAATCACATTTTCCGAGCTTTTATGATACAGTATTTCTCTACTGCAATAAAAGCAAGGGCTCACGCGAGCATTACTTAATATCCTATTTACAAAATAATTGATACCAGCAGAAGCGTTATATGAGCATCATAATCTGTTTCCGATTATCAGGACAATGTACATATAAAGGCCTAACGAATCAGGAGGCTTTTTAACCCATGAGGACCATAGCAATTATTGGTATAGGTCAATTGCTCTGTGTAAGTCTTACGCGACGCGCAAGCGGCAGTCGGGTAAAAAAACATGACGTCACGGCGCGTAAGCAGGTAAACGATTTGATTGGCAAACCAGAATTCTGGGATGGGTTTTCAGCTTACCCGTCCGCGTAACCGTTGCGCTTCGACGTCGAAGCGCAACCGTTACCCAAACTACGAGTAGTTCGTAACTCTCCTGCCCAGATCAACAAAATTTTTGTTTGTTTGAACCAAAAGTGCATTCGGCGACCCAGATTCACACTTCTAAACTCAGAATCAACTTTTTTGACGTAGCACCACATTAAAGCATCGAAAATAAATTTTTCAGTTTCACTTCAGTTTTTCCGCTGTTCAGTTTCTTTCTTGCCAGGGAAGCGTACTCGACTTACGATTGGACGATAATTTTTTCGCTGAGTCATGGATAGATTTTTACGCGTTTCTCCCTTACCCGACGCGCATCGGTTACCCAAATGCAATTGACCTATACCATTAGCTTTAAATACAATTTGCAGGCCGAACACTGGTGTACAACAGCTGAATTCTCAATATTCTTGTTTTACGCGGCATTAGATTTGACGTAAAGCGAAGAACGCATCAGGCATCACAGAAAGAGTTCAAGCCAAACTTAAACACCATGTATTGCAGCTGAATAATCACAAAAATATATGATGTTAAAAAATTCGCGGAATAATGCGTTAGCCACCGCTTTTTCTCTCATATTTTCCTTATAAAGCTTTCTGTAAATAATTCGGTGGAAACATAGCAGGGAATTGCCGAGAGGTGCGACTAACAGTACCCTACAATTGCTGTTATTATGACAACCCTGGATAGTTAGGTTAGCTGCCACGCGTAATTTTCGTGGCTTAATACTTAATCGGCCGGGTACAAAATTTATTGACTCGTGCTTTGTTGCTTGAAATCTTTTCCTCGTTTATGAAGTAGAGTGTTCAAGAAAGAAATACAGTGAACAGTTTTGTCCGATTAAAGACTGGTAGATTAGATGGCAGATGTTTGACTGGTGTTGATCAACCGCTAATCACGAAGTCTCTCTGAAAAATGCTGAAGAGCTGCAAAAAATAGCAAGGAAAGTAAATATTAATCTTATGGTCAGGCAGTATCTGTACAGTAGTATAGGACGTACGTAAGCTGTACCCTGTATTGACAACAGTACTGAGTTGCAAGTAGTACAAGCACACCCAAACCATCACTCCACACCCCACCGGACCTCTGCCCCCCCACCGGACCCCAGCCCCCCCCCCTCCCCTCCACCGGACCCTCGGACCTTCAACAGGCAAAAAGCCTCATCAACATCGGACAAGTCCCCAATAGGGATAGTCCGACTTCTTGGCCGAAGGGTCAACCCGGAGGCTACTTCATAGCTCCAATAGAGCTATCTCCGAAGATGTCCGGTCGTCAGAATCCATACGAACGGAAGTTCAATCAAGGCTACGCCCGACGTGACAACGCAGGCGGGTATACCTTCCGTCATGCCGGCCCGGGTAGTGAGCCTCACTCGTCGGACTCCAACCGATCGAATAAGTCCGGCAAGTCGAACCAATCGACCAAGTCAGCCAAGGAGAAGCGAGACCAGCGGATCCAGGCGAACAACTTCACCCAATCGCCGGAGGATAGCTTCGAGGACGAACACGACCGGGCTTTCCTCGAGCAACCACAGGCTGAACCGGAGGTTTTGCACGGCCCAATAGGTCGAAATGCGAACCCCGAGCCTGCGGCTGGACTTGTGCACCCAATAGGTGCCTCGCCGGTCTTCCTCCCGGCCATCACCCCGGACAATGGAGCCTCGAGCCCGGCGCTAAGTAGCTCCGAGGTGTCACCAGACATGGGTGACCCTGTGCTGCCCCAACAGGGCGGCATGGCTGGACCAAAGTCGAGGCAAGGCCAGATGAGCCCGAGCCAAATGAAGGGTACGGCATCACCGACCCGGGGGGTGACCCACAAGGCGGGCTCACCGACTAAGTCCCCACCGACCCGGGCTCAAAGCCCCCAACGGGCAATAACTCCAAATCTTCGGACAACAGCCGGAAATCGGCATCGCCGGACCCGAGACGACCCTCCGGGACTCCGAAGGCGACCTCACCGGACCCGAGGACCCTCATTGGGACCCCAACTCGGACTTCGAAGTCCCCGAAGCCGACCTCGGGGACATCGAAATCACCGGCAGGAAGGGTGCAGGCGGCTAGAGCCTCGGACTCCGAGGCTCGGACCCCCAACACCGGGGCCCGGATTCCGACCCAACAGGTCGGAACATCCAAAACCCGACCGGCAACCCCCACCTCCTCGGCTAAGAAAGCCGTTTCCCCGGTCAAATTCCGGATTTCGTCGGTTGCAACCTCCGTAGACGAGGTTGAGGGTTCGGTTACCGAGGTTAACTTAACTTCGGCTGGCGGACCGTCATCCCCGAAACCCAAAACCCCCGGCAGTGAACCTACGCTGACCCGAGCCAGCCGGATTGAAGCCTTACAGGACGATCGCAAGTCGAAATCGGCTTCACCGAAGGTTGCAAAGCCAACCTCGGACCTTCCGGCCACACCACCGCTGTTTGAACCCTCGGGCCTCGGGGCTGACAAAACTCCATCACCGACTGACGATGTGTTCGACGCAACTGTGTTACCCAATCAGGTGACCGAGCGTCCGGACAGCAGGAAGGGCTTCAGGTTCCCGTCACCGAAGCAGTACTCAGGCTCGCATACCGGAGCCTCGGACTATACACCTCGGCGGTACCTGACAAAGACCCCTCCGGAGAAGATTGACAACCCACAAGTCCTCCGTCAACGGATCTATGAGATGCAAAACCAGCTCTTGGCCGGGCAGAACATCGTCGAATCGACGGAGAATGTTTTGTCCCAGACGGTTGCTTCGCATAAGCAGGAGCGCAAGAGGCTCACTGACGAACTTGAACGTGCGAACACCGTCATCGACGACCTCACCCAGGAGATCGAACGGTTAGAGGCCCAGTTGCAAGTAACTGAGGAGCCCTGCCGCCATGACCAAGCTGAAGTCACCAGACTCCAGGACATGCTGGAGCAGTCTCGGGCCGAAGTGGCTACCCTGCGCTAGGACTTGGAGCAGCGGTTACCGGCCCTCGGCTACTCCGAGGCTGGCTCAGCCGAACTTCAAAACATGTTCAGCCGAGTAGACGAATACCGTGAAGAGAACCACCATCTCAAGCAGGGCATTATCGGCCTGGAGGGAGAGATTGACGAGCTCCAGGCGGAATTCGATTTCCTACGGACAGCCTATGAGAACCTCCGGCACAATCAGAACGACCCGGAGGGTGTGGCCGTAGACCTTTGGCTATGCCAGGCCCAACTCGGCCAGCAGATTTTTGCCCTCACCACCCACCTCCAGAATGAGACAGCCCGGTTCGAACAGGCTTGTACTGAGAATCTCGCAGTTATCGAGGCTTAACGAGCCCGGATCACACAGCTCGAGTCCGAGAAGACCCAGTGGGAGATGGGCAAGGACCGTCTCCTAAAGTACCAACAGGAGCTCTACAGCTTCGGCATCGACCTATCCAACCGATACAACGACCTTGGCGATAAGTACAACCAGTTGTACCAGGAACGAGAAAACCTGGGCATTGAGGTCGCATGCCTGAAGGAACAGAAGACTTACCTCGAGGACTCCATGACGGAGCAACCCCCATCCCACCGGACCACCCAAGAGCAGGATAAATGTCAGCAGATTGATGACTACCTGCGCCGAGACAACCCCCTGCTGAACCCAACAGGTCAAACGGGGGCTCTCGCGGGACAGACTTACCAGGTCGGAATGCTTCGGGCTGAACCATCGGTAGGACCCGAACCGAGGGCGCCGGTGGTACCGTCAGCCCCGGAGCCGGAGCGAAACACTTCGACGGCCACCCCCAATGTACCGACCCACTCTACCACCACAACAACTACGGCCTACGGAGGACCATCCACAACGACGATGTTCTCAACCGGAACCAGGCCCGTAGCATCAACCTCAACCGGACAAGATTTTGCCCGAGGCTCGAACCCCCGAGCCCCGGCAACCGGATCTGGCATGGGACTTAGACCGCCGGCGAACGCTGTAACCGTCCAAAACGACCGGTCGTCTGAGACGACCGCCGGTCGTTTCAGCCTCTAAACCGTCCGAAACGACCGGGGGCCGCCAAAACGACCGCCGTAAATTTTGCCACACCAGTTTTTTTCGATCTTTCAGTCGCAAACAAAACGAATGAATGCAAATTCGTGTCCGGTCGTTTCTGCCGGAGTGTACTTTCGTGTCCGGTCGTTTCTGCCAGAGTGTAATTTTGTATCCAGTCGTTTCTGCCGGAGTGTAATTTTGTGTCCGGTCGTTTCTGCCGGAGTATAATTTGGTGTCCGGTCGTTTCTGCCGAGTGTAATTTCGTATCCAGTCGTTCCTGCCGGAGTGTAATTTTGTGTCCGGTCGTTTCTGCCGGAGTTTACTTTAGTGTCCGGTCGTTTCTGCCGGAGTGTAATTTCGTGTCCTGTCGTTTCTGCCGGAGTGTAATTTTGTATTCTGTCGCTTTGGCCGGAGTGTAATTTCGTGTCCAGTCGTTTCTGCCGGAGTTTACTTTCGCGGCCGTTCGTTTCTGCCGGAGTGTATGTCGTGTCCGGTCGTTTCTGCCGGAGTGTATTTTCGTGTCCAGTCGTTTCTGCCGGAGTGTAATTTCGTATCCAGTCGTTTCTGCCGGAGTGTAATTTCGTATCCATGCGTTTCTGCCGGAGTGTAATTTTGTGTCCGGTCGTTTCTGCTGGAGCTTACTTTCGTGTCCGGTCGTTTCTGCCGGAGTGTAATTTCGTGTCCAGTCGTTTCTGCCGGAGTGTAATTTCGTATCCAGTCGTTTCTGCCGGAGTGTAATTTCGTATCCATGCGTTTCTGCCGGAGTGTAATTTTGTGTCCGGGCGTTTCTGCCGGAGTGTAATTTCGTATCCATGCGTTTCTGCCGGAGTGTAATTTTGTGTCCGGTCGTTTCTGCCGGAGTTTACTTTCGTGTCCGGTCGTTTCTGCCGGAGTGTAATTTCGTGTCCAGTCGTTTCTGCATGAGTGTAATTTCGTGTCCATTCGTTTCTGCCGGAGTGTAATTTTTTATTCGGTCGCTTTGGCCGGAGTGTAATTTCGTGTCCGGTCGTTTCTGCCGGAGTATAATTTCGTGTCCTGTCGTTTCTGCCGAAGTGTAATTTTGTATTCTGTCGCTTTGGCCGGAGTGTAATTTCGTGTCCAGTCGTTTCTGCCGGAGTTTACATTCGCGGCCGTTCGTTTCTGCCGGAGTGTATGTCGTGTCCGGTCGTTTCTGCCGGAGTGTATTTTCGTGTCCAGTCGTTTCTGCCGGAGTGTAATTTCGTATCCAGTCGTTTCTGCCGGAGTGTAATTTCGTATCCATGCGTTTCTGCCGGAGTGTAATTTTGTGTCCGGGCGTTTCTGCCGGAGTGTAATTTCGTATCCATGCGTTTCTGCCGGAGTGTAATTTTGTGTCCGGTCGTTTCTGCCGGAGTTTACTTTCGTGTCCGGTCGTTTCTGCCGGAGTGTAATTTCGTGTCCAGTCGTTTCTGCATGAGTGTAATTTCGTGTCCATTCGTTTCTGCCGGAGTGTAATTTTTTATTCGGTCGCTTTGGCCGGAGTTTAATTTCGTGTCCGGTCGTTTCTGCCGGAGTGTAATTTCGTATCCATGCGTTTCTGCCGGAGTGTAATTTTGTGTCCGGTCGTTTCTGCCGGAGTGTACTTTCGTGTCCGGTCGTTTCTGCCGGAGTGTAATTTCGTGTCCAGTCGTTTCTGCCGGAGTGTAATTTCGTATCCAGTCGTTTCTGCCGGAGTGTAATTTCGTATCCATGCGTTTCTGCCGGAGTGTAATTTTGTGTCCGGGCGTTTCTGCCGGAGTGTAATTTCGTATCCAGTCATTTCTGCCGGAGTATATTTTGGTGTCCGGTCGTTTCTGCCAGAGTGTAATTTCGTATCCAGTCATTTCTGCCGGAGTGTAATTTTGTGTCCGGTCGTTTCTGCCGGAGTGTACTTTCGTGTCCGGTCGTTTCTGCCGGAGTGTAATTTCGTGTCCAGTCGTTTCTGCCGGAGTGTAATTTCGTGTCCGGTCGTTTCTGCCGGAGTATAATTTGGTGTCCGGTCGTTTCTGCCGGAGTGTAATTTCGTATCCAGTCGTTTCTGCCGGAGTGTAATTTCGTATCCAGTCGTTTCTGCCGGAGTGTAATCTTGTGTCCGGTCGTTTCTGCCGGAGTGTACTTTCGTGTCCGGTCGTTTCTGCCGGAGTGTAATTTCGTGTCCAGTCGTTTCTGCCGGAGTGTAATTTTGTGTCCGGTCGTTTCTGCCGGAGTGTACTTTCGTGTCCGGTCGTTTCTGCCGGAGTGTAATTTCGTGTCCAGTCGTTTCTACCGGAGTGTAATTTTGTGTCCGGTCGTTTCTGCCGTAGTGTACTTTGGAGTGTGAGGTGGCACCAATTATCAGTTTTTCTGATCTCATATTTTTTGCAGTATTCAAAGCTGAAGTTGAGTTTGCTTAGTTTTAGGTTTAATGCTTTCGAGAACTAGTAGTAAAGAAAGAAAAGGTGTTCAAAATCTTTGACGTTTTACACTTTTTCGGTTATCGGAAAAATATTTAGAGAATTATCGCTAGACAAACTTTACTGGCATAAAATTAATGCAATATAAATCGTGCAAGCGGAACAATGATCTACTCGTCTTGTGAATTTTGGCGTCGGCGTCTAGTCATGACTCTGGCAATGCTGTCTCCCTGGCTTGCTGTAATTACGTCTAGCCCGAGCGCCACTTTCTCCTCTGGATCCGATTTCCCTGCAAGGATGTATCCATTTAAAAAATTGTGTTCGTTATCACTTTGGACGTCTTTACGCTTTAAAAATTTAGGTGTTTGGAGTTTAATCTTATTATTCACGCAGTTTACAGAATTAGTCAACAAATATTTCTCTTACTCTTGCATTCGTTGCACTTCCAGTTGTGTACTTTAATTTTGCTGGGGTCCTTGGCCTCAGCTTTAGTGACACAGGAACGATGGAAAACTTTCTTGCATTTCACGCATGTCCAGGTAAGCTCTGCGTCATATAACAAAGGCATTCTGCAACGGCATATCAATCGTAAGGTAACTTCGTTGGTAATGCCGCATTTGCTGCTGCTTCTTCTGGTTTCGCTTGGGAAAAGAGCCAGTTTCTTGCTATCCAGACACGTTACTGAATGATTTCTCATCCCCTAAACAAATGCTTTATCATCATTTTGCACTCTTCATCGGGTTGTGCAGCTAAGCTAGTAATCAGATGGAACAAGCAAAACAAAAGTCACTGCTGCTAACCGGGTCAGTAAGCGCTTGCAGCCAGAATAAAAACTATTTGGTTATTGATTCGCGCTCAATAAATCAAAGAAGTTGTTTTCGCAATGTTTTTACGCAAATGTTAACGTAGGATTTTTTCTGCAGGGTGATTTTTTCAGAGTTAGCGCAAAGCTGCCAGAAACTGTGACCTTTATTTTCATGCAACTTTATTTTTAGAAAGTTTAACCTTTATTTTCTTCAAACAATACTTGCGAAAAACCGTAGTGCTTTTTTGTTTCTAAAACTCAAAGCGCAAGCACGAAGTATTTTCTTGAACTCATCACGAACTTCGCTAGAAGTTAATGTTTATGACAAGTTCGACGTTCATTCTAATTATCTGCGCGACGACGAAGTGCCAACGGAAAAGTGACGGGACAGTAACAAAGCGGCGACAAACGGTAAACAGAAAGCGATGCGTAAAGGTACCTGTTTATTGTACTCATTTTCACAGGGGTCGAATCCGTAGAATATATCCGTGAGGCAAGCGATTGCATAAATTCCTGAATTGTGCAGTTCATCGTCAGGGTGCACGTCTTTCCAGCGCAACCGCATAACGTCGGTTCGAACAAACCGAAAGAGCGAAGCTATCTGCGACTCCACAAAAATGTCCCTATAAGGCGTTAAAAAGTCGTAGACGTCCACAATTTCTGAAGAGTCTCCATGATCATTTGATACAAGGATCCATCTGCTGTCCGAAAGTTGCAGAAGCTGCGTCTTTCGAACTTCGTTCCCAGGGCCAATTTCGCAATCTCGCCTCCGCAGCTCGACAATGGAGTCAATATTATAGCTGTTACCGGCGCCTTCTGGCTTTCGGAAATCAACAGTAACTGGGAGCATTAAAGCCGATGGAAACTGCTTATTCAGCAGCCATTGAACGGCTCTCATCACATTACTTGAAACGAGCCCGCTTTCCTCACGTAATCCAAGCCAATCTTCGTACGTCAGCATCAGTCTTTCATGCACTTCGGTCCACACTATCTTTCTATCCATTTCAGTTCCTTAAGAAAAACTGCCGTTAAGTCCTTGTAGGTATCATTTGTACACGTAGTTGTCAATTTTATTTTGAGTTCTGTTCACAAAAAAATACGGTAAGGAAAAATGCGGAGTCGATAGCTTTATCTTATAGGAACAACTTACGTTTATCGTGCTCGAGTTTTGACAGTGTTGCTTTCACGGTCAGTCTTTGTTTTAACACACACCAAGCTTCGGGGTGAATGAAGTGCATTACCGATGCTTCCAGATTTCCAAGCCTGGAGAACATTAGCTGTTTCTTTTCCTTCGGCCGCAGCAAAGATAGAGTGTTCAAAACGCCGTCGGATCGCAATACTCCACGAAATCCCACAAGATCGGCAATGGTGAGTTTGTCACACAATAAATCGAGTTCCAGCGCGTTTATAGATTGCTCGGTGAACATTTCTTTGAGAACGTCCAGTCCTGACAACAGGCGACTGCATTGTCCGAGCGACACTTTGTCGTTTAAACTTGGCAACGCTAAAGCTGCTTTAGGTCTGTCAAACGATCCTGCGTGGTTCCGTAATGCGACTGGGCTGGGCTGCTTAGATCCACTAAAACCTTGATCCGATTGCGGTAACAGCAACTGATTAGCTGTTGTAACGCTTGGGTTGCTGAGCTCTACAAGTGCATGTTTGTTGTAATTACGCAGTTCACTTGACCTTTCTGCAGCGTAATTATTACACAGGTGAAAGTGCATGCGATAAATGGAAGTATGTTTACGGTGGGTATGCGTTCCCGCTATTTGGAAGTCCGGTTGTAAATGAACAACGCAGGCACGAGGGAATCAAACTAGAGCTATTCTGCCTATCAGACTTACTTTCATTAGCACAACTTGAGCATTTCCAGCTTTTGTTACGAATCAGCTTATCCGTTTCCTTGGATTTAGAAACGCACGCTTGATGATATTGTTTGGAGCACTTTGCACATTTGACGGTCCATTCGATGCTGTACATTTTTGGCATTCGGCATTTGCACATAATCGGGACCTCTTCAGTAACCGCACCCCGCTTTGGCTTTACTGGAGTGCTAGGAAAAGGCGTAAACTGTTGCTCCTCTAGGCAGCGCAAGAAATGCGGACGCATGTCCTGTGTCAAAGCAGTCAGAATCGAGTTTCATTTTCGAAGCACAAAACGATATGTATACAGTGAGCTATAAAGTTACCTCATTACTGTACTCTCTCGTGGCTGAATCAACACCAAAACATCTCTCCACTAGGTTAGCCTCGGAATACAATCCACAGTCAGTGCCGTTAGGCTGTGTCGGCATCTTTGGAATTACAATTTCGAAAGTGTCTTCGGAAAATCGAAATACTGAAGCGATTTGCTGTTTCACTACTTCACCGCATCCCAGCGATGGAAGACTATCGTTGACGATGACGCAGTTGATGTCACCCGAATGGTCGTTCCGTGCAAGCACCCAATGATTTTCGTTTATGTGAAGGATTTGCAGCTTGCGTTTTGTCCCATCACGATTTTGCTGATTTAGTTCGTGACACTTGTCACGAACCACCTGGGTGCGTGTATACAGACTATCCGTACCCCGCAACGTGTGCTCGTACGTTGGTTCCAATCCATTTATTTCAGGAAACTGCTTTTTCAACACCCGCTGAGCGGCACTGATGACGTCACCCATAATCCACCCTCCTTTTTCCCGTATTGTCAGCAAGTCGCTAAATGTGAGGTGACTTCTGCCGTCTTTCAACCAAGATATTTGGAAATGCACTTCTGAAGCTGTAAGCAAGCAAACCTTTTCTGCAGCTGTTAAGACATTTTATCATTGAAGCAATAAGTTTTCGCTTTCTGGCTATTCTCGACAGAGGTAGCGCAATCTGTATTATGTTGTAGAGCAAAATACGCAGCAATCAAACTGGTTTCTTGAATACTTAAAAGAAAACCTAAGAAAACTAGCTGGTTTCTTCTAGCTGCTTTTGGTGGATTAACGTACTGATTTTGTGACTTTCTAGTGGGCGTGGTTTTTAAATTTGTTCTTGCGGAAAAGTACAGTTTACTTGTGGTTCCCATCACAGTATTGTTACATATCTGGGCTCCCCGCTAGTTAACAAGGCTCATTCTGTACGCATGCGGTGCAGTGGACTTGTACGAATCGGATACTTTGACTTACCCGTTAGTCGTACAGTTCACTTATGGTTAGTCTTAAATTGTACTTGTAGTTTCGCAGCCGTTTTAACGAGCGGGATTCCCAGAAATGTAACTGTAATGTGGTGGGACCCCATATTATATATAAAATTTGTCAAAGTATACGAAGCGGCAAGACACTACGGCAGATAGGTACCGAGGAACACGAGTTCTATCCTCGCTATATATTTCGCATGCGCTTTCCCTAATGCGCTTATGACTGTTGAATGCTGTACTTATTGCAACTTTCTCACCTGCTTCCAGTTCTTTCTTGCTCGGTTTACGCTTTTCCAGTGTCTTGTGAATGTGATCCCAAGCATCGTAGTGGATGCACCGCAACAGGGACGCTGGAATGCGTTCGAACTGCTGGTAACTGACCTTTCCGATGTCTTCTTGCAAATCTTCTTTTGTCAAGCATCCGCGGAACATTTCTGGACCAAGCTCCTGCTCGGTCTTTCCTGAAAGTGCTTGAACCGCCTGAGGAGAAAAGACAATCGCCAGTATTTGCAGACCTTCAGTCAGCGACCTTGGAATTTGGTTGGAGTGCACAGTCTCTTGGTTTGCTTGGCCTGCATTCTGCTGCTTCTTCGAATTTTCAGGTGATGGCCGTGACGTACCTATTGATAACATCCGACTTATAAAAAAGTGTGTTAGCTTTGTGTTAGCTTTGTGTTGACAGAATAAGACCAACTGCATTTTAAGCGGTAGGTTCACGCCTAGGGTTAAACAAAAACGAAGTAAGCTGGTCATTCTCACCTTTCTGTGCCCTGCTATCAGCAACTTGCTCGCAAGCCTTTCGCTTCTTCTCAGACTTGTCTGCTTTCAAATCTTTTACATTCACTGTTTCCGTTGTTTTATCCGCTGTTGACTCAATCACAGCTTTGTGACCTCTGTTCAATATTTTGACGACTACGAACGGTCCAACATATTTGGGGATTGTCACGTCCTTGCCTGCGAGCTTCCCGCGAACGTTTTTAACGTTCTTATGTAGGACTAACATTCCCGGATGAAGGTCTAACTTGTTTTTCTGGGACTTCTGGTAAGCCTTATCTTGTTTCCGCTTCCCCGCAGCTATATTATGAGAAATTTGTTCGAACCACGGATTCTCTTCGCTTTCTTCCACTTGCACGTTTTCACTATCCGCCTGTCCATCAACGTTACCAAGATGTTCAGCCTTTTGCAGCGGAGCGCTGTCTGACCCAAGTGATTCAGGCGTAGCAGATCGGTCTTGTAAAGCTGTTAAATCCTCATGATTAACTGATGGAAAATCACGGATTGTAGATTTTCTATGGAACATTATTTCAAATGGAATTTCTTTGGTCACGCTATGTACTTTGTTGTTCTGACCCCAGATAACAGAGTTAACGTGATCGCTCCATTCACCTCCATGCTCCATGACCTTTCGATTCAGATCCCTGCAGGCATCAAATGCTGTTAACGAAAACTATATGTTTGACACATGAAAAGCTTGTTCTAATGCCGTTTGTCTACTTATGTTGATCAAAACAGTGACAGCTCGGTAGCTAACAATATGAAAATTTCAACTATCGTCGCGCATCGTATTTACTTGCGTAAGGTGACAAGTCAACTTACAACTTAATTTGGTTATTTAGGTTTTCAACCTGACCGCATGTGCGCGGATGCCGCGGCTGGGCGAAAGGGTGTTCCACTCCAAGAAGGCGCTCCATTTGATCATTCTTTACATTTTTGAATTCGGTTCCTAGCAGCAAATTTTTTTAATACAATACAACTTCTGTAGATTCTGGTGATTAATCATGGTAGGGGAAAGAAAGGTTATGAATTTCTTTACCTTTACCCGAAATGATTGCTTCAGGAGTTCCAAAGAGGGAAAACGTGCGGTTAAGCTTTTTCACGATCGTATCAGCTTCTTTATTCTTGATCGGATAAGCTACCCGAAATTTGGAAAAGTAGTCGATTATCGTCAGCAGGTATTTGTGGCCGCGTGATGTTTTCTTCAGGCTTATCAAGTCGTATCCCAGTAGGGCCCATACTTTTGAAGGAACGCTCACTGAAGCTAACGGCTCCTTTGACTGCCTCCAGGCCTTTACCCTGAGACTTGCAGACATCACAGCCATCAATCTGCAACGTTCAAGTGGATCCAGTTAATACACAATATTCCAGTGCAGGGTCAAATGATACGTTGGTAACCAATTGCTCAATGTCAAAAATTTTGTACTACAGCGCAACTTCATTTATAATTTTTAAAACCGTATATGTATATCCAATATTTCTTAAACCGTATATCCAACATTTCTTAAACCGATGCAGCCAAAGTAAACGTTCGTACCAATTTTCAGCGCAATCGACATTTTCTTACCACTTCCTGCACCGTGCTTCGCATACCGTCCCAAAAAAAATCCCTGGCAATCGTTTGCTGCAATGCATCCCTTCTGGCATGACCGAGCTTTCTGAACAACGAAAACAGTTTATTAGATTCACACTATAACAACATTACTTTAGCTTCCATGCCATACAAATTAAAGTGAGTAGTAAGCTTGAGTTAATTTTGCGACGAAGCGGTTTTATTATTTATAAACCTGGCGATGGAGTGGTTTATTAATTAAGTTCGCTGAGGTTCGGCATCTCGGAAATTAGAAATCGTTTATTCTGACTTCTCTAGAATCACTTACACAATTCCTCTGCTGTTAAAAACATACAATATGAATGTCTGTACCCACAGCTGACAAATGTTATGCAATTTCCAACATGAGTCCAACATGGCAGAATTGTCATGAGGCGCTGCATTGCTCACTCAAAGAGCAGGTTTGAGCCTTATCACCGCCTTTGCAAAAACCCGGATGTCTTCGTTGCACTGTAAGCTTGTTTTTTATATTTCCTCAAAACCATACATAAACTTAACTTTCGGATACACTGCAAGCTAACGAAACCACTGTGAGCCATGGCTGTACTCACGTCCACCCTCACGCCTGTGTGGCGTTAAGCGGATGACGTCAGTGCGTTGTGTCTCCTCTGATTGGCTGTAGGTTTGTGCTTGTGGGCGCGTCTATGCGCTGCGAAGAGCGTTGATTTAGCTCTTCGCTTGGCAGATTTGCCAGTGTTCAGTCATGTTGATGAGCTGATTTTACACTCAATAAAAGTGTATCTATGCTAGTGGATGCCGTGCGTTGAGCATTTATCCAGATTTCATAGCATACTACGCTACGCAGGGATCCTGTCAGTGGGGATCACTGTCCTGACCCATTCTGGAGTACCACGTTATATGGCAGAGCCCGTAATCTGCGGTGCTCGAGTTTTATCCGATTGGCGAACGGCCATATTGATCTGTTTGGCGAACGGCCACGTGGAATCTGGATCGATCGACATTGATCGACTGTACCAGTAAGGCACTGGTTTTCTCAGCCGGAAGCAAGGCGCATTTCAACGGATTGCCAGCGGGAGTGGCACACTGAGTCAAGTATCTCCTGTGGAGATCTTGTCTCGTGTTTTCAAGTCAGACGGCAGCTGGCCGCGGTGCAGGTCTCTCCTGTGGAGAACTTGTGCTGTTACCACTGCTAGGCAGCGAGATCCTCTGTAGAGGACGAGGCTGCTGGGCACAGGCGCCGAGAAGCCACGAAAGTTGGCAGCACCGAAGGAGGTGCCAAAGAGTTCAGTTTTACGCGCTCCACCAAATTGGCTGTAGAGCGACCTGCTGGTAGGCCTGACAAGCCCAGCAGAAGGCAGACGAGGTCGGAAAAGGAAGGCGCCAAAACCGTGCGGAATACGGCTGCGCGGGATCGGATCGTGGAGAAGAAAACGCGATCATCTGGATCATTTTGGCGGAAATCGGATCGGTAACCAGGTAAAAAACCAAATTAATTATCGGATTACAGCGCAGAAAGCGCAATTTTCATTGGTCGACACTGAGCTGAGACAGACGTAGGCGGAACTTTTGCACCGGCGCAAGTCTGGCCGTCGATCTGTGACGTCACGTAGGTCAGAAAAACTTAGTGGGTTCACGGGATTGGTCAATTATATGAGCTGTGATTGGTCGAAATTTTACCGGTAAAACTGGGCTAAACGATCTGCAATGAGCTAATAAGCATCATAATTGATCTTTTCTCAGCATAATTGATCTGATATGAGCTAGTAGGAGCTGTTTTTGACAAAAATAAGTTGAGGAAAAAGTTGACCAATCGAACCTGAGATCGATCTCTGACCTTGAGCTGAGCTGATAATGACCTCCACAGATGAGTTGAGATGATCTAATTTGATCTGATATATGAACTTTTCCATCGAAATTGATCTATTCTGAGATAAAACGAGCTGATTCTAATTGAAACGAGCTGAGTAACAGGTGATCTGAGCTGAGCTGAGATCGATCAGCTGATCTGAAAACGAACTCGAAACGAACTTTTAGCAGCTCAGTTGACATCCGTAGCTGATCACCAGCGACTCCGAAGCGAGCTTATTGAACTTTTTATTGAAAAAGTGATCCTCTAAAACGAACCGAGCTCGTCTCCTGAGCTGATAAAGTGAACTATAGGGATCATAACGATCATACTATAACGTGTGTGTGAGATAAATCGACAGGTGCGTCTGAGTTATCCGATTAAAGATGGAAAAGGAGATCGATGAACCGACATCTAACAACAGTCAGGGGAGCCGAGGCTCTCACGGATCTCAGCAAGGAGCACCTAATCCGTATAAAAAGGACTTGAAACCATACACACGTCCCGTCGCACATGATCGGAGGACCCGGGCACCTAAAGCCTTTGAGAGGAAGGACTCTCGAGGCTCGGATGCGACCTACCAGAAGGCACTCGAAGCAGTGTCAGGTCAGGAGAGCTCCAGCGACGACCGGAAACGATCTCCCGCGTCTGCGGCGGGAAGCAGCGAGGTGAACCAGCAGGTCACCAAAGAAGGAACGAGCTCACAACGAGCTAAGGAGGTGGATGCGACATCACAAAAGGATGTCAAGATCAGCCCTGCCACGTCGGAGCAGGTCAAAGATGCCAATCTGGCCGAACCAGACCTCATTGAACAGTCACAAGATGAGAAGCTTGATGAGCTGAAGCTGGACGGCATCTCACTCAACGATGACGTCACAATAGAAGATTTGTTCGAGAGTCCAATGCAGTTTGATGAGATGATGCGAAATCAGAAGTTCACCAATGAAGAATCGTACCTCACTGATGATGAGGTGACATTGAATACGTCATTCAGAACTGCAATGAAGGAAGCTGATCGAGCTGAAGGAATGACATCGTTCAGTGATATACCCGAACACCTCATCGAACGAACTCAAACAGGGAAGATCATTAATGTCCAATCTCCATCTCCGAACAGACCCACGTCAAACCTGAAGAGGCAGATCAGGAGTTACAAACGTCACTGGAAGATAAAGAATGCCAGTTACTCCAGAAGAAACAGGAATACCAGAAGCGGATAAGCTCACTCGAAACTCACGTATACGAGATGGAGCAACAACAGGGCATTCTGGAAAATACGGCAACCGAATGGAAGATCAGATATGAACGCCAAAAGGAGCTCGCCGAAGAAGCCCAGAAGGTGGCTGATGATAAAGAAGTTGAAAAGTTCATCGCCGTGGATGAGCTCAATGAGAGCATGTCTGAAGAATCAGCTGAGAGATCACGGCACATAGCTGAATTGAAGGATCAGTGTGATGAGCTTCGCAAGAAGGCGAACGAAGCAGAATCTAAACGGAACGACTATGCGATCAAGTTAGCCGAGGCCACACAACGATTGGCAACGATGTCAACAGATATGCTCAAGCTCAGAAACGATCTGAAGCTGCGGGACGAGAACATTGTCACCCTCAAAAGCGAGTCACAAGCTCATCAGAAACGAGCTGATGAAGCACTTCAGGTGGCAAAGGAGCTCACAGAGCTCGGAGCAACTGAAGGGGAACGACTAAAAGCAGGAATCAAAGAAGTAAATGAAGAAAACGAGAAGCTCACAGAAGAAGTCAAGGAATTGACATCGGAAAGTCATAAGTGGCGAACTCAAGCGCTCCGGCTGGACACAATGGTCACAGCGCTCGAAATAGCTGAGAAAGAACAACAAGGAAAAGTTCACGAGCAGCTTGAAGAGAACATCAGG